>NW_027109968.1:192793-201323 GCF_000696795.3 Halyomorpha halys | reverse complement strand
AGATCATGGTGTTTATTTTGAATAGAAATTCATGTCCAGATAGTAAAATTAATTTTTAAAAATTCAATTGCTAACTTACTACAGCAGGAATTGCTCTTGGATCTTGTTCGAAAAATCACCATAATGAACATTGTTAAAATATATTTAAAATTAAATTAAATTATATTCCAGTTTATATAGATAAGCAAGGAGTGGATAAATCTTGAAAAATTTACTTTGGTACAATGAATAGGAAGACAATATAGAATATATATTTGTATCAAGTAATGGGAGTTTTTATTTATATTTAATGTTATGAAATGGTGTATAATTACACTCCCATTCTTTTTTACTTTGAATTATTACTGGAATTTCTGAAAAGCAGAGTTAAATATGTTGAAAAAGGTACTGAATGTTTTTAATTAAAAAATTTAATCAGTATATATAATGAAATTATTACTTATTACATTGATTTTTTATACAAAATTTCTAACTAATAATTAAAGAAATACTTAACCTGGGTAACAAGAAATACTTAACACACACACACACACACACTTTATCAGCACCAAAATGATGAAACTTACTTTTAGCTATACTGATCAAAATAGTTAATAGTAATAACACAGGCTACTTATAGGGTCTATTATGAATAGTTTAGTAAGCACTTTGTGTGTGGAAGGAGGAAAAATCTTATTAAAGTGGTCATAAACTTTATCAATATGGATAATACAACTAATAAGCAGTAATGCAACACATTTTTATAATTTCAAAATATTGCTACAGGTTACCTGTTGCCGCCAGACCCTGATTGGAAGTTGTTCCTGGCCCTGGTACTTTGTTGAGGTGCCTCAGTTGTGGTTGAAGTAGCTGCGGCTGCGGCTGAAGCTCTTCTGCGGCCATAGGCTGATACCTAAATAAATGAGAGAGAAGACACATTAATCATAATCAAAAAGCTACAAATTTAAAGTAAGAATAAATACATGGAAACAAGCTTTTCCAAAAAAACAAAACAAATATTATTTAGCAGGATAGGGTAGGCAAGGGAGTCGCGGTTTTTATAAGATGATTTGAACATAATAATATTGGCTGTATTTTTTTTTTAAGATTCTCTTGAGTACAAAAATGAAACAAGACCTTTTTTTAAAAATCAGTATCATGAAAACTATGATATTACTTATGCACCTGCTTTAGGAAATTATGAAGGTGCATTACCTGAAGGCAAAAAAAAAAATGTAATCATTCGAACATAATTAAAAAAAAAAATTGATATTTAGAAGATTTTGAAAATATTTGAGAGGGAAGTGAGGGGAAACAGTGTGACATTAGTAGGTTTGTATAGTCATAAAATAAAAAATAAAAAAAATTATGACCTATATAATTTAACCTGAAGAATTTTTTATAAAAATAAATTTAAAAAATATATATATTTTAAAAACCTTACCTGTCCTGGGCTTCTGCTGTGAGATGGTTTGAACTTAGGCCTCTGAGATGCTTCATCCTCTGGTGCTGCCTCTGTGGTTGTGGTTGTTGAGCCTCCCTGTGAGCGTACCCTGGTTCTTGAGCCTCCAGTACGGAATCTGTCATGTACACAATAGAAATTCTTCAATATCGATTCTTTATCTTCCACAACATTTGGCTTTGTTGTATTTGAAGTAGCATAACATTTTGCAATTTCTTTTCTTAATTAGATTCCACAAAAAAAAAAAATTGAACTATATCTTACCTTCCTCTCTTAGTTGGTTCTGGTGGTGGAGGTGGTGTTGTAGTTGTGGTGGTTGTTGTGGTTGTAGTTGTTGTTGGTGTGGTAGTAGGTTCTGGAGTGGTGGTTGGAGGATCAGTTGTTGGTATGTTGGTAGTACCGTAGTCAGAATCCACTACTGAGTTTTCTTCTTGAGTTTGCTGAAGTATAGCATACAGGTCTAGAGCAGCTTTAGCAGGCATTTCTGAAATGAGATACATTATTATATTCTTGCTATTTTTAGTGATATAGTATATAATAACCATGGATGACTGCATAATAACATTTTTAAAATTATAAAAACAAATGGATCTGTGATTATAAAAGTTCAAAGAGATAATTATCAACATTACATGATCTAAAATAATAAATTAATATTGTGTTCTTTCAAGTCAATTCAAATCAGACTGAAATGAAATTGGTTGTTAGTTCAACCAATCGTACTAAAAACTAAAAGGTTGTTATCACCAATTTATTCATAATTATGTTTATTTAAATGTATTGGTCCAGAAAATGAAGTGGTTATCACAGCTTAGCATTCGGAAGGTAGTAGAAGGAATTAAACCAAATAATCTAAAAAAAAAAAAAAAACATACTGAATATAATATAAAAAACATACAGAATAAAATATAATGCGTTCCAAAAAAAGGGTATGTGTGTATTCTTAACACACTAGAACTGGAGCCACAAGTTAAGAAAATCTGCTCAAATTTTTGATGTACAGTTTTCTATGGAACTTCAAATAGAATAAAAGCTTCAAATAAATCAACAAGCTATTGTTTATTTATAATTGGTATGAGTCATTGAAATAATGTAGATATGTTATGTAAATGTTAATTGCTTATCAAAATGTAGATGTGCATGGGTTGAACAATTTAATTAGGCTTGTTTCAATCAAAGGAGGCTATTTAACAAGTTGATATTATCAAATTTATATTTCAAATCAAAAGTACATCTTTGCAAATATTTTTTATTTACATAATAGCAATAATCAAGCAGAAAAAAAGGTGATTTACCAGGAAGAGGGGAGGGGAAGGGCCTGAAAGGAGCTACCTCTTAGTAAAAAGAGATGGAAGTATAAGGATTCCCTTAAAGAATTATTGTTGAATAATCGCTCACCCAAAGTTAATAAAAGAACTTTTTGGGAAAACAAAACCATCTATTTTGCAATTGTCATGACACATAAATCTCATTAATGAAACAACAGAATAGAACATTCTATGACACGGCTGCGAGAAAGTTGCAACTTAATCCCAGTGATGTGGAATAGTCACACTGCAATAAGCCGCAACCACAGTCTCGCTAGCCGTGTTAACATGTTACCAGCAATTTGCGACACTCCAAGGATTGTTTACGTTTTACAGTGATTCGATTTACGCGATTTTCTACAGTGTTCATTCAACTTAACATTTTTGTTTACAGGCCCATTCCAGATAAATTTACTAAATCTTTTGTTGCATTATTTTTTTATTTATTTTTTTTTTACAATAGAGAACGAAAAACTGACTCGATACTAAAAAGGCTTTTCGATTCCCGCAACAACAGTTGTAGCCTGAAGTCGTTAATTATATCCAAACATTACATTTATATATCGTATTTGAGGAGGCCCCTCGCCTCCGGATTTTAAAAATAGGACCATTTATAATGGCCATTTCACAAATAATAAATAAACACTAAAGGTAACCTTAAAATGCCAAAGGTAGTAAAAGGTAATACCCAATACGATTTATTCCTTTTTCACACAATAAAGCATTCACTAATTAATTGTTTTTCTGTTTTAGAGGGATCGGAAAAAAAAAATGTATATATTAATATTAAAATTAAAAAAAGTAAGATTCAGCGATCTTACGTTGTATTGAATTAATTTACAACGTTACCGAGAATGACATGGAATTTAACCTGAGTATTACGATTTATTATTTCTTGGGTTGATGCCCTGATATACTAGGTTGCGTGGGTTTATCACACAACAATTAAACGAATCAAAACAATAAGTTTTTCTAACCAGAGTTTGAAGGTCAACTTTTATTACACGGATCTTTCATAAAATAAATGTCAACACTTAGGCATGCTTGGGGATTTGTACTTCTCTTTAGAGGAAAGCCCATCGGGGCTTCTCAAAAGTGAGAACGAATAGTGAAAAAGCATTACATGTGTTTCCACAACGACACAAGCATCCTTGAAATGTAGCATGCTTTATAGTCAAACTCGGATTCGTACAAGCGTATCAGAATGCTAAAGTAGGTGACTTAAAACCCACAATCACAATAATATTTTATGCAGCAAAATTTTCTAAATTAGGAAATGTTATACTGTAACTTCTGTTGAAATAAACCATATGCGTCTTAATACTTAAAAAATTAAAAACGTTCAAGGAACATATAATATTATATGTGTTATATAATATTAAATAGATGATAATAAAAAAAAAGAAAAGAAAAAAAAACTTATTGTTATAACATGTGAATGTATTTATTGTGTATATGTCAGTTCATGGATTGATTGGCATGCTGTGTGATTTAGCAACCTAATGTAATTGAACAGTATGGCTGAATAAAGCATTTCTATCTAAGATTTAAACATAAATAGTTATTCTTGGTTTTAATCAAGAAGAT
The DNA here is from genome assembly GCF_000696795.3 of Halyomorpha halys. Lineage (NCBI taxonomy): Eukaryota > Metazoa > Arthropoda > Insecta > Hemiptera > Pentatomidae > Halyomorpha > Halyomorpha halys. The sequence goes on along the minus strand of NW_027109968.1, from coordinate 196,988 downwards.
GGTGGTTGGCAATTGTGCTGTCAAAAATTGACAAATAAAATAAAAGTATTATTTTTTAACACAACACCAACCATTATCTCCCAGATATAAATAGTAATATAAATTAAACCTAAAGATGGAATAAGGAAACAAACAAATTTTTAAGAAATCCTATTTTTCAAGTTTTATCGATAATTTTTTCAAGAATGTTCACTTCACAACAAAGTGTATTTGTTGAGAAACGAAAATTATTGAAAATATTATTGATATACCTTGAAAAACAGAATTCCACAAAAATGCTGGTTGGTTCCTTAATACATATGACTAAGTTATAATCTACTACTTACCTTGGTCGCTCTCTTCTGGTAAGGCCGAAGGTTGCGGAGGCGGGAGTGTGGTCTGGGGTAGGGATTGCGGCTGGAAGGTGGTAGGCCTGATGTACTCCTCTAGATCGGACTCCCTGGTGTCTCCTACTGCCGAAGAAAGGAAGCCGCCTTGGTCTTCTTCTGGAGCGGCGTCGCTGGAGTGGGTTCTGAAGCTGCTGCTGTCTACCAGACTAGGTCTCCTCACTGAGCCACCACCTCCTATAAGATAGGGTAGCTCAACTTCTTCAAGAACGACAGTGCAATAAATAAAAAATATGAAAGAAAATCAGCTTTGAAATGCTAGTTATTTTCCTTTTGTAAAACTACACATTTCACGCGTAATACCAGATTTACAAGTAATATAGTAATTTACGGATACCAAAGGTGGACGCTTACGCTATGAGAACTAAATCGCGCTAGTATTTCTAAAGTGACACAACTAAAAACATGTTTAATCTACAAAAGTGAATCTGTACTACGCTTACAAAAGTAATGTTAACACATTGGCTTTAATAATAATAAATTTGTTGTGGTGGATAAAGAGCGCTGAGAAAGTTAATGAAGAATGCCAAAGGTGCCTGGCTATACACCCACTAGCTCGCTTTGTTGACAGCATACTTTTCCACATACTTGAGCGCAATATGGCAAATATGGTTTGTATAATAGTAATGTTTGCTCAAAATTACCATACAAACTTAAGCATAATTGTAGAAAAATACTAATTATGTATGCTAGTCAAACATGTTTGAGCGTGTGCAGCCTTATTCACCGTAAACGTTGAAGGAGTAGACTGTGCCCGAATTCAGTATTAATGAGCCTTTACAACAACTATTAAAGAAAAGCAACTGTTTCCTTTGGAAAATTACTGATTTCAAATAGAACACAAAAAATAATAGTTTAATTTAAATTTAGAACTGTAACTAGATAAATTTTGAAGCCTTTATGTCTGGACAAAACATATAAAATTAACGAGATTGATTCGGAAAGCAAATTATTATTGTAATTGAATCTCCTTTTCAGTTAAAGAGTGGAAAAGTATAAAAAAAAATTATCCGTGGTGGATGAAACAATAAGATCAATATAAAATAAATAAAGAAAATAAGAAAGGTGTTCTTTGAATTTTACTGAGGAACACCTATAAAAGTTCTTTTTTATTCATAAAATTCCATTTACAAGTTATCCAGTAAACTGAAATGCTTAAGAAAAAAAAATACTTCTTTTAGAGACCCATTTCCAATCTAAAATGACTTCAAACAAGAAATTTCTCAATCAATTCTATTGACTGCTTCAATCTTCATTCCACTCGATCAACTAAGTTTGTTCTGCTTCGCACTGTCGAGCAAGCCCTTGGTTTAGGTTTAACCAAGTGTCATTTTTGACATTCGGGTAGAGGGATCTCCTGAGTTATCTTTGCTCAAGAAAAATATAGCTATTTATTTTGTCTTATTGCTCTATAATATTTTTGGATGAGAAGATGAAATTTAGAACTACAATAAATAAACCACATATAAAAAATTCATTTATTGTGAGGTTGAAAGATTGGATTCTGGCACTATTAACGAAGGAGTCGATTACTTTTCATTCATTATTGTGCACTGCTAAAACGATGTCTTGAAAATTTATATAAATTATAAGAGTCACACAGGTTTCAGCAGACAAAAAACAGTTACTAGGCAAGTCCAATTGTTGGTCTATGCGGAGATTGTAGACATCGTGGTACGTTCCACTCTAGCTATGACTGAGGGTTTTCATGCATTGGAACACAAGTTGTTAAGCCAGGTAAAACAATAACCAATGGTCCCCGCAACTACGAAAAGGTTCTGGGGTTTATTTTCCTGGGATCCGTAGTCACTCAGGATAGTGACTCCGATGTTGAGATTACGATGATTAATGCATACTACCGAAGCTATTTTGGTCTGAGAAAAACCTGAACAGGAGGGTACTCTCAAAGAAGATGATGTACCAAATATAAAAAAGTCCTGAAATTTCTCCCTCCACCCACCCCCAGTACTTCTGTTTGGATATGAGTGCTGGGAGGCATCTAAAGACCGAAAAAGAACTTCATATATTCGAAAGGAAAGTTCTCCTTCGAATTTTCAGAGGTATAAAAGTTGGAGAACAATGGAAGAAATGAAACTGAGGCATTTAAGATATACTAGGTATATCGCCAGCACGGTAGTTAGAAAAATGCTGCTAATATAGCCATATAAATTCTGCTTTGTATATATGTATATATAGTTGACCGTAAAAATTGATATATAAGAAGATGGTCAGGGTTGCGTTTAATAGTGAAACAAAAATAGTTTACAACTATTTATTTTCCAACGTTTCGCCCCACTTTGTAGGGCTTCATCAGGGCTGTTCAAAGGTAAAGGTTGAACAGTCGGAAAATAAATAGTTGTAAACTATTTTTGTTTCTCTTTTGACCGCAACCCTGACCATCTTCTTATATAACAAATTCTGTTATATGTTACCGTAAATATTTCACTTTATTACCTTATTAAATTTTTATATCCGTTATTACCGTATATTATACCCATATAACCTTATCTTACTTTTATAACTTTCTCTAAAGAGGTTTGTCAAACAAAAAGAAAATCACAAAAAAATTTAGTGTTCATAAGATTATAATCTTCATCACATGATGTCGTGTAGAAAGAAAACCGTTAGGGGATATATATATCTTTTCTCGCTTCATATTTATAACAGCATCTGTCAACAACGAGATTGACTCTGGCAGATTGCTAGACTGTAATATTAATGAACAAATGGCATGTGAGGGAAGAGTTTTTAAGCAGTACTTCTTCTCTGACTTTTTTTTACTTCTTTATTTTAGTCAGTCCATTGATAACCTTTAATCGGCGTTATCCAAAAATGAATATCATTAATATGCAATTTTCTTATCTACTGCAATATGTTAACATTTACAAATCAATAATTTATGATGTTGTAGGGGATCTTAATTAATGCTTCGGAGGCGTCAGATGTAAATACCATATATTAGCAATTTAAACCTCGCTGGCAAATACAAACGTGGCCTAAATCGATATTCGGCCAGATCGAGACGATGATATATCGCTATCCAGCCGTACGTCCTTGGAAGGCGAAAGTAAAGAACTGGTTCTCTCTACCGCAACTTTTTCCACTGCCTCGTTACCCGTAATACTAGTAACTGCCCGACGTCTAACCTGATCTCCTTCAGCTATGTAAGCTGTATTTAAACATATGGATATGGAATAACTGTTTAAATGACTGAGGATATGTCAATAAAGTAACACAGCGAAACATTGATGTACCGTTTAGTTCTATTTGCTAAATGATTTTTAAAGGAGTAGCGAGACTAAAATCGTTGAATATATTAGAAACATATTAAAAAGAAAATAATTAGTTATCTATGATGATAATCACAATTAACAATACCCGTCATTATGATGTGGAGAGTTTTTTACTAGACCTAATGCTTCATTCTCGACATTGTGAAACACTGATGACACATAAGAATGACCATTACCTCATTCAATTGCTTATGAAGTATTGCTGCTTCGGGGCCTATCTAGCCCACTTCGCTATCGACACATCGAATCCTCTTGTGCGCCCCAGTAGTCGAGTTCTATCACTCACATATGTGTTCTATCGCTTACACTTACAAGCGAGGATATGCAAGAGATGGTCAGGCATACTTAGTGAATGAACTAGATTACGATTAGTAACAGAATAATGCCAAAAGGCCTTTTTTTGTGTTATGTTCTCCTATTTGAGATGTCGTACATCGACCAAAATAATCACTACAAGTATCTGTTTCAAAGAAGAGATAAGTAAGCCTACCATCCAGGGTGGGAGTGGAGAGTTTC
>NW_027109968.1:191325-191832 GCF_000696795.3 Halyomorpha halys | reverse complement strand
AAAAAAAAAAAAAAAAAAAAAAAGCGGCGTAAATCACTTTTTATAAATTGTGAGAAATTGAATTTTCATCAGCGCAAACAAACATTTTGCAAGGATTTGGCCCCATGGGATCACAAAAGTCTTGGACGAGGAAATGTATGGCACCAAAGGGCGCCCGAAGCATAGCTTGGTGAATGGTGTTGGGGTTGACTAGAGGATCCAGCAACAAGTTCCGAATCGGCTGCACTTCACCTACTAAACTGTTAGGTGATGCTTAAAGAATCCAGGACTTAGAAATGGATTGTCGTCCCGATTGAAACTAGATTTGAACACAAGAATTCACATGGACGTCAACGACAAAGTTGTGAAAAGAAAAAGTGGTTTCATGCGAAACTAAAAAAAAAAAAACTAGAAAAGAGGTTTGTCAAACAAAAAGAAAATCACAAAAAAATTTAGTGTTAATAAGATTATTATAATCTTCATCACATCATGTCGTGTAGAAAGAAAACCGTTAGGGGATATATATAT
>NW_027109968.1:190471-190830 GCF_000696795.3 Halyomorpha halys | reverse complement strand
TGGAAGCAAAGATGTTTAATACTTGTCAGAATAAGAGTAGTTAGGGGTAGCTTGAAGGATCGGAAAAAAAAAATAAATGGGAGGAAAAAACTGAGATTGATCCTAACAAACAGAATAAATTAACTTCTTTTTCTCTATCTTTCTCCTTTCTGCTATCTTCTTGTATGGAAGGGTCTTGATCCAACGCTGCCCTAACGATGTTGGATCAAAGATGGATAAACATGGTTTTAAATAACTAGATGGATATAGAGTGATTCAGAATGTACAGATATACTATCACTATCACTTACACACAGTATATCAACAAAAAACGCACGCCCCACCTCTCTTAAACACATGCAAATCATGATATATAAAAA
>NW_027109968.1:173333-189787 GCF_000696795.3 Halyomorpha halys | reverse complement strand
TGTATGGAGCACCTCCAATGCCATCCAATCCGCAGGTTCACGTGTTATTTTTTACTGGATTTTATGAATCGTGGAACGGACTGTGGATCAGTAATAATGTTTTATGGCCTTACATTTTCCAGTTGTCTTTTCAAATAATAAGATGATATTCAGGTTATGCGATATATCCCATTTAAAAACCTCTAAAAGGGAAATTTAAAGTAGGCTGATTACAAAAGAACTTGTGAGCACAGGTTTGACGTTTAATTATTAACTTTTTCTCCGATTTTTGCCTTCATCAGTTTTTGGATCTCTTCAAATCAGTCAGAGTGGAATATAACTTCCATAATTAACAAACATAAAACGATATTTATGTATTATTTGTAAAATTAAAGAATAAAGAATCTAAATTAAGAAGGCCGATAAATCGCAGAATAGAAAAAGAGCAGTACAGAACAAAATCGATTTATTATTATAAATCTCCAGATAAATGGTATTTTTTAAATATCCATTCTATCTTGTTTAAAAGTTGTTTAGAGAAAAGTAACTATTCGGATTTGTAAAAGTATTGTGCAATAAAAAAAGGTTCAATAGGTTCAGGTTCAACTCCAATTTCTTCTGTTCTGTACAGTATTCTCCATTGTATCGTGGAGATCTAGTTCTCTAGTCATTCTTCTGAAGTGATCTAATGTTTGATAAAAACAAGCAAGTCTCCAACATTCCTTTTCAAATATTTGTTTCACACCGAATAAAAATGCTAATGGTAAAGTAAAGATTTCGAAGAAAGTTATTTGACATCTGGATTGAAAGTACAAAGGTAAATGTACATATGACCATGATTAATACGAATTGAATTAGAGTTTTTGTGGATACTCTGGCCTCTTGTCTTGTCTATTGATGGGTTAAAACCATCGAGGTTCTTTTATCTATCATCTATCGTCAGATTCTCTTGAACAGAAAAAGGATATTTACTTCTTTAAAAACATCCAGCTTTGGGACCGACAAAAGATCTGCTTTCCAACCAATTATCATACATACATTACAATCCAACGATGTTGGAAAATCACTCAAGATTCATAAATTATGGATCTTCAAGATCCTAAAATGACTAAGTAATGATCTAAATACGTAGAATCATCTTAAAGTTCTCAAAATATGACTTGCGTTTCGGAGTCACATTGTCGCATTGTCACGCCTATTCGGTACGAGAAAGGAGAAATTCCGAGTAACGTGGAACTTATTCAGAAAGTTCTCGTGGGACGAAGTACAAACAGTTGACAGAGTTTATTCCTTAACTTTAAATAATTCTAATTACATTCGAGAAATAATACTTAAACATTTAAAATTATAAAATTTGAATGAGAAATACCTGGAAGGTGTTCTGGTTGGCAAAACTTCGTTCGAGGAGGGTTCAATTGTGGTGGCTCCTATTTCAGAATTCTTACCGCGCCCTCTCTCGATCGTTGTGTACCTGTGTTCAAGATATCAAAGACTGAATATAGTCCAACAAATTATACAATGAAAGAACTATTTTTAACTTAAATCAAAATTGGCACTATTCATATTCAACATACATAACACTTTATATAGAATGAATAAAATGAAGTACATTTTTTTAAACAGTTTAGACATTCCATAACCAGGAGGTAAAAGAATTCCTTCCCAAAAAATAAGATATTTATTTTTGGAAGAAATTAAGTTACCTTTAAATGATCTAGTATCAATAATTTAAGTAAAGAAAGCTAAAGAAAAAAAAAAGAAAATGAACTATTTCGGTTTGGAAATTTTACGCCTCAGAAAACTTATCTAAAGGTAAATGTCTGGTCAGTGTAAAGCATAATTGAGCATACTTTAAAATTAAGGATGAAGGAAAACATAATTTTACAAGGAAAGATGAACGTATTTCAAGAGGCCCCGTATAATAACAAAGTAATTACCCCTCCTTTCCCGCCGTCTTTAATAGAAATTCTTAATGAATTCCAGTATATTATTGAATACACAACATGAGGCCATAAGTACAATACTAGAATTCCATTGTATTATTCAACTTACGAACATTTAAGGGTTTAGAATCCTTAAATAAGAAACAAACCAATAACATTTCATTTTTAGATAGGAGTAAGGTTACGACCGAGCTCTAAACGGAGGGGAAATAAAGCATAGTAGTTTCTTCCATTTATTCCCCACCCTCCCCACAGAGATCAGTTATTGCGTGGGTGCTGGCAAATTGAAGAGTCAACAAGTGTCCATTACTCACTCTTATCTGAAGGCAGTTGTACCAACCTACAAACAACGGCTGTAAATCCACATACAAGGACCCGGCATCTTGAGGACAACACGGGTGATTGCCCTCCAGGGGTTCAAGCTCCAGTTCAAAACTTAGTATGGAAGCAAAGATGTTTAATACTTGTCAGAATAAGGTTATTTTTAGTATTTTGTGAAAATAGTTAATAGCGTTTACAATACATATATATTTTTACATATATACACTATTGCATTGGGGATAGTGGAGGTTCTAGAGTACATCAGTTGAGCAATTACTAAAAAAAGGATACTATAAACAATATATATTCATATAAATGTATCCAACAGTAGTAAGTGTAATTACATTATCTCTTTTCTTACAAAACTGGCTGTGGCAAGTGTAAGGCCTCAGCTATCTAGAGATCAAGAGTGACGTAAAAGCTGAAGGACAGCTGAATAGAAGCTTTTGCGTTTTATATCTGATCCCGGCTGACAACTCTCCGCAGGTAGTCTTCCCAAACTAACTGATTGGATAAGACCCGGGTCCCAAGACAATTAATTTTAATGAGACACGGGAAAAAGAATGCGGTTAGTAATTAAAGACAAAACAATATATAATGGAAGTTGATGGTACCTTGATCGGGCCGGAGCCGCGTTGTCCTCCACCGGCTGGACCGGCCTTCGCCTTCTTTCTTCTTCCGGCTTCGCTTCCTGCTGCTGGCCCCTGGTGCGCCCCCTTCCTTCTTGCCTCCTCTCCTCAAAGGCGTCTCCTCCACCTCGATGCCGTGTTGGTTCTTCGAATCCTCCTCTGGTTTCGTCCAACCCTTGACGATCACGAATCCTTCCTTCCGACCTCAATGACTGCCTACCTTCATACTTCAGATCTTGCCTGTTGTCGTCTTTGTAGTCTTGCCTAAAGCTGTCTCTGGTATCTTGCCTGAGACTGTCTGTTCTTTTTTCGTCTCTCAAATCTTGTTTAGACTCCTTCCTGAAGGATCCCTGTCTTCCTTCATGTGTCAAATCCTCTTGTCGACCATCTTTCGGTTCGTCTCTAAGCTCTTGTCTCGATATTTGTCTGATGTCTTCTTCTTTGTCTTGATCTCTGACATCTTGTCTAATGTGACTTTTAGCTTCCTGTCGAGGACTCGGTGATGGGTCCTCATCTTGCAAGTCGGGTCTTTCAGTTTTGCTTATAGCGGGTTTATCTGTTTTCGCACCACCTTTTCCTTCTTCATCTTCATCATCGTAATAATAGTAAACATATTCATATTCGTATTCTTGACCATTTGGTCCCTTCTTGACGTTGATACGTGAGGACTGTGAACTAGCTGCTGCTACTAGCGGCGTATCTTCGAAATCGGGGCTTTCGTCATGCTTTTCCTCTTTCTTGTGGTGTTTATCGCTGTTGGCAAAGCTGAAATCATAAACAGAATAAAGAAATTAATATTTATAGCAATATAGATACCTGAAAATAAACATTAAAACCATACAATGAATTATTACAAACCATGAAGTAGTAAAATAATATTTCCAAAATCACATAATAAAGTCGATAGTAATAAAAATAAATAATCGTTCTCAAATTTGAATTAAGTAATCACTAAAATCTCATGACTCATTTCTCGAACAATACGAACTGGAAGAATAATACTGAACACAATGGAGAGTGGGTAGGATCCAATAATGAGTATCTAAGTGTGACATCACTGTAAATGCGTCACGGCAAAAGGAATACCAATTAAACAATTTGAACAAAAGGTTACTTAACTGTTCGATTCAATTAACCATAGAAGTTAATTCAACATGAATATTACTAAAAAATTAATACAGAAATGTTTCATTATTATTTTATAATCTAAAAATATTTGATGGCTACAAACTATAACCTGACCTGATGTGCTTGAGAGGCGGTACCCCATTGCCGGTGGGTTCCTTGAGGTGAGCTCCCGTGGCACCCTCGTCCTTAACAGCTGCCTTCACCCCGGTCTGTTCCTTCTTTGCTAGCGCCAAGCCGGACTTCTTGCTCTGTTATATAAATAATAATTTTCATCAAAAAGTTAATGTTTGCGTAAATTGCTAATAAAACAGGCTGCATTATCTTAAGTCGTAGCAAACAAAAACAAAATAAAAAAACTAGCTTTTACATGAAATAAAATTAAAACGTTAATAACTATTTCAAGAAGTAAGACATAAAAGTCATAAAAATCACCAAAAAACTTTTTGCGTATAATTTAATGCTTGCTCGAGAATATTATCGAAATCGCGAGCCACAAATATTCAAGATGTATTCTGAAAGAAATTGTGTGAAGATGACATTACTACCTTTCCAGGAACCAAATATAGCACCACAAAATTGGCCTTGGGCATAAACTATGGCTGATATTCCAGGAACATTGATGTCATCGAGATGAGGGTTGCTAGCTGACTGTCCTGTATTTCTACTGACAACAGTTCCTTATTTGTTGCATTATCCTTTGTTCAATTGACCCCTCCTCTGCCCGGTCGTTTCACCCCCTACGTGATTTGTATCGTATTAAAATAATATCTTGTGTAAAACGTACGGTACGTACCCTTTCCACCTTATTTCCGGTTGAGATAGGCGTCGGGTATCCTATAAAAACGCCGTTTTGTGTTGTTTGTGGGGGTACATTTTGATCTGGTGGTTTCCAGCCTTGAGATCTAAATTACTAAAGATCGTTGCCCCACTCAGTAGGTCCAATATGACCTCTTATTTGGGAATAGGATATTTTTCGTCCACAGTGTTCTCATTAAGTTTGTGGTAATCTATTACCATTTTCTACTTCTCCTTATCTACGCCCTCTATCCTTCCCCGGTACGCTTTTCTTCTTCACTGCCCACAATAGGCTGTTGTACGGTGCCATACTGTTGACGATGATCCCTTGTTCTTTAAGGTTCTCTAATTCCTCCCATATGCGTTGTCTGAGTACTTGTGGGTATCTTCTTTCTTTCACTTTCCTGTTTCAATGGGAACTCGTGAAACGTTCTCCCCATCGCTCCTAATATATCGTCCTCTTCAAGGAAAATATCCTCTAACTCGTTAACTCAAAGTTTTCCTCCAATTTTCTACTACAAACTTCTACCCGCGACGACCCCTTGACATCAGGGACAGTCTCATTACTCCAAATCGTCTGGTAATTCATAACTTTCCGCCTACCTGTTTAAACAGATTAAAACCTATTATCATCAGATATTCCCGGGGCATCTTCCCTACCACTTGCACTATTATACGGTTCCCTTTAGCACCCCATCCCTCCATGCCACGGTACCGACCCAAGGTGACTAAATGACTTTGGCCCATCTGAATCTAGCGTGCCCTCCCTCTATTTCTTGATCCACGATGATGACGGAGCTCCCAGTGTCCACAAGGCACCTCATTCCTCCTTGTATTCCTTGTATACGAATGATAGGCAGGCTGTCGTACTCTCACCTCACATTGTTGATTATTAAATCAAGATCGCCACTCTCCTGGTACTCGCCTCAAATTTCTTCAGCCCTCCCTCATTCCGTCTCCACACGCTTCCCTAATAATACCTTTCTTGCCAAGGCTCCTATTTTTCTTTCTCTGATTCTGAATCGCCAGACGCTTATGTAGACTCCTCTGTGGATTCTATCGTTCTCTGGGAGACTCTTCGCCGCAGCCTCTGAACATTAACTTTCATTGGCTCCTCAGTACCTCATCCTTGCCTACTAAACATCACGTACCTGAATATTAAGTCACCAGATGTCCACTTCTTTCACACCTATACCACTTGCGGTTTAATTCTTGGTTTTGATTGCCCAGGTTTCTTATTGGTGAAGGTTGGTCTCTTCCTACCGCTAGTCTGGTACTCCCTTCTTCAAAAAATCAGTGAGTTCCTCGGCCGATCTGGTCCACCCTGCTACCTGACCTTCATGCGAAACTTCTCTTTTGGGATGCTAGAAGACATCGACCATGTCTTGTGGACATTCGGTGAATGTCCGGTCTCAGGGTAAACCATACCTTTTATCCGTTTCTTTTTCCACTTGCACAGTTGTCGGAATAGGCCTCAACCACTTTCTCTGAATGCTTGAGGGAGACTACTGCAGCCGTGAAAGCGACAAAGTACAGGTCTCGAGATGCTCGGCAGGCTTTATTGTTGAAAACGATCCACCAACAAGCTATCAGCTAATATAGCATCTGTCATCTGATGCAGAACTCCATTAATTCATATTATATTCTATCAGCACGTAATTTTAATGTAATATATATACATGTTATTATTTAATATACAGTATACAGATATATATATTAAATAATGTAAAGAAAGCTGATACAATTTAATGTTATATTTGTGCGTTTAATTCAAATCCATTCCTTTTTTTCTGTTCTACAATTCTTTAGCAACTTAAGTTCCCGGTTGACACCTGAGCACTTGCAAAAAATCTGATTTGGATATAAAACACTTCTATCTCCATGAAGTAAGGCAATTTATTTATTTATTTATTTTTTTGGTAAACCAAAATATCTATTACGGAAATAAAGATTTTCTGTTGCTGATAGTTGATAACGATATTTTCCACCAGCAGACTCGAAATACATCATGGGGACAGTTAAAAATATTTATATTTCTCATTTAAATTATAATTGTTTGTGATAAAATTTTTATTAAAAAATAATGATCTTTATATGGTAGCACAATGTGTATTGATGAAACGGGCAGTGTTGGGAAAAAATAATAAAATAAAATTGTAATTTCAATTACTAATTACAGTAAAATATAATTATTACTTTTGTTCAACATGTAATTATAATTTTGGACAGTAATTACGATTAATTTTTCCCTAACTCAGTCAAGGGGGGCTATGGTGCCCATGCTGCTTGACTGTACTGTCAAGACTCTAAGAGATACCAAAAATAATTCCATCAGGAGATATAATAGTTCGCTTTGAATCTTCTTTATTTGACTGTCAGAGGTCGAACATGATTTAGATTTCTAAAACTTTGCGTATTTATAGTATAATGAACGAATACGGAGTATTTTTCTGACTTTATTCAAAGTACTGATGTGAAAAAACTTGCAGCGCTGAAGTGAAGGAGAGTCGAGTTGTCCATGAAGATGAAAATGACAAGATTGCGCCATACCGGAAAACTTATAAGAACAAATCTTCCTACTGTCTTAACACAATATTATAATTAGAAATAAGGAACTAGGAAAAACTATTTATTTAACTGTCTATATTGTTGTCTATATCAAAAATTAGTTATATATAGTTGTCTATATTGTTGTAACCAACTTCAAACCATGGGACAAAAAGTGTGATCAAGAAGGGAGAAATGATATAGATAAATCTAATATTACCTAAATAAATAAGTTATAAAATTTATATATGTGGATTAAAAAAAATATATAGTATAGAAATTGTTTTAAATGAGACTGCGATTGAAAATTACGAGAGATAGATCCTCTTTATTCGACTCTTAGAGATTGAACATGATTACAATTCTTATTTCGAAACAAATAATCATTAAACTAGAAAAAGTGGCTTGTGAATGTATTTATCGACATAAACAAACTGACGACAGCCGAGGGCATGGAAAATAGCTACTTGGAGTTCTTGAAGAAGATGAAAATAAAAACATGGATCCATACTAAATATAATTAACATTTTAATTGTATTGCGTTTGTAAACTAGGTTAAATTTTTCCTATTAGTATTATTTTGTAAACTGTAAACCTGTGATATTTTCTCATTATTGAGACACAAACACAAAAAAAACCACACAACATACACTTCTTATATTATGAGAAGTACTCACCGAGTAAGGTTTGAGGTGAAAACCTGTTGTTCCTTCATCCTTGACATACACCTTCATGTCACCTAGAAACAGAAATGTCAATCAGCCATTTCAAAAATAAACAAACTATCTTTATTAAATATAGAAAATAGTCCAATCAATAAAAGCTCAAAACTGGACCGCAAACGAAAATTACGGGATGGACTGAATTGGTTTTAGAGCTTTAGGGATTGAACAAGCAATGCCTAGGATATATTAAGGGATTTAAATAGAAGGGGGACAGTCCATTTTTTTTTTAGCAATATCTCGAAAACGGTCATTCGTAGCTTAAAACATTGTATGTAAAAAATTGAAGAATAATAGTTACTCTACAAGAATACACACATTGTTTTTCCTATATCTTATATAATTTAAGAAATATTAGTCGAAGAATTTAAAAAATATCTCATAATTTGGTTTATAATTTTCGATAATAAACATTTTCTGTCAACGTCCTAGAACAATTTTCTTAAAGCCCAAACTTTCGGAATTTGAGGTTTTACATTTAATAGAAAAAAAAGGGATATTCATCTACCCTTTGTAAGCCGTCTGGCTTTAGCGAGCTCATTTTTCCGTCTTCGGTAAACCTGAAAGTTAAATAAATTATAACAACAGAGCTTTTCAGTTGTTCTGATACAGATCTCTGTGATGAACTTATTATGAAACAATAAAGTACCTGATTTGTTCATTTTTCTTTTAAGAAAAAAAAAAATTCCAATACATTTGGTTTATTTAACCATGTCTGTAGAAGCTTAAAAATTGTAATAAAAACAAATTTTTTGTTTACACATTGCTGTGACCTAAATCTGAAATAAAAATATACATCAAACATTATTTTTTTGATTCTGACATTTAAACATTATTTCTTAAATAAATCAAAAATTTGTATCCTTTTTTGTCTCAACACTTTTTATTTTTCACCAGTCCAACGTTTCGGCCATTTTAGCAATCCTCGAGGACTTAAGCCATCTACAATTATAATTTCTTCCTCACATTAATTTAGAGTTACTTTTGCAGGCTATTCTGCCCAGGTCATTTCCTTCATTATAAGTGATAGCCTATTTTTTAAAATTTAAAATCATAAATATTTAACTCTTCCTATACAAGATTATCCACAACAAATTCACTACCATCTTAATGGTATATAAATATTTATGATTTTAAATTTTAAAAAATAGGCTTTTAACTTATAATAAAGGAAATGACCTGGGCAGAAGAGCCTGCAAAAGTAACTTTAAATTAATGTGAGGAAGAAATTATAATTGAAGATGTCCTCGCGGATGGCTAAAATGGTCGAAACGTTGGACTGGTGAAAAATAAAAAGTGTTGAGACAAAAAAGGATACAAATTTTTGATTTATTTAATAAATAATTACCTTGTCTCAAGAAATTGAAATAATATAATTAATTTAAACATTAGTTCATAACAATTTTATTAGTAATTATTTAAGTAGAGTTGTCTCCTTATCTAAATACTTTTTTCTCTGAGATGGGTGAAGAGTGGAGCACCATATAGAATTGCTGGCTTCAAAATACTTTTATAAATTTGGAGTTTGAGCCTTAGTGAGAGTACGAGTGATGATAAAAGGTGGTGTAACCGGAATGCTTTGAAACGAAATCGTTTGGTTTTCATGCAAATGTAGCAATGATCTGACCGTGTCATGTGGCGATCCAATTTAATGCCTAGATAAACTATAGAGTTTGAAGGCCTTAGTACGAAGTTTGCCACTTGGAGCGTGCGAGGTAGTATGGTTTTCTTCCCTTTCTGTAGTGCGAACACCACACAATCTGTTTTTCCTGGGTTTACCTGGATCTCATTTCGAAGAGCTAGCGGAAAGTCGAAGCTATGTGATGGGTTGTAGTACAAACAATGCGAGAGGAGAAATTGATTTAGAACTTTTTAAAGGTGCTCACTTATGTTTTTTTGAGAACTCATTACGAATTTTAACATAGGTGAACCCCCTTGAATTTATGTTTTCCCTAGGCAGGACTTCATCCGCCTCACAATTTCGAATTGCGTTTGCTTCAGAATAGAACATTCAAACAAAAATTATCATTCAAAATAAAAATTATAGGTAATTTAATCTTCTTTAATTTAACACGATAGAAACTATTTGAATAATTCATGGTTTCATGGTTTAACAAATATTTTTTTTATTATTTCAAAACAAACTAAATGCGAGGTGGAAGAATTGAAATTCGTAATCAGCACCTTAAAAAACACAAATTTTCAAAATGTCTCCGAAAATTCCGATATCTCCTTATATTCCTACAACTTAAGACACAAAAACTTAATTACATATTAAGGTAGACCCGGCAAGAGTACGGATCAAGTATTCATATTAGTGATGCACACTTCAGGGATTAAAAGCCCCCCCCCCAAAAAAAAAATATTTAGCATTATTTGTTTCTCAAATGTTCAGCTCTACTTAGAAACCATTAAATAGAAATAGTCATATTGCTCTTATTTAGAATGCCTAAAGGGATTAGAAAAAGTTTCAGTTTTGAGGGTACTGTATAGCCTCTGCCCCGTGTTCATTTCTGAGTTATAACCTTTGACAATTTATAATTAATTCTTTAATTATTTTAACAAAGAAACGAAAAATGGGGAAATACAATTAATTAATAAACTAAACAAATATTATGTTGTGAGAGAGAGAGAGATAGAGGGGGGGGGAGAGGAATGGAATAAAACCGTCCTGAAGACGGGATTTTTAAACCTATAGTTGTTGACAAATACGAACATTTCTATATAAATAAATTAAGTTATCAAATTTTAAAATTTAAATTTTCTTTTTATTATTTTTTTTGTCATGATATTGATTAATTTATAAAACTGATCAAAATTAATAATTTGAAAATTCTTTTAAATTTGAAGAACTACGCTACATCCTAAAGTGTTAAAGGCATTGAATGAAGTTCCAATAAATTTGTGTATTACTTTATTTTCAATTTTTTTTTCTATTCTACCACATTCCTTCGACTAATAATATAACGAATTGCAAAAATTGACTTAAGTTTACTTAATTTTAGAGACGACGAAGTTCTTTACATAATTATGTACGTAATTCCTATTAATCGATACGTTAAAAAAATCAACAAGTTATGAAGTAAATGGATCATTCTGGATGGCTATAATTGATTATCGAGGAGCGTTTTGTTGGCTAAGCGGACATATGTACATGTTTCCTGGAGAAATCGCACGTAAGCGAAAGAAAAAGGGAATGATAAAATAATTTGCGGATTACTTCCGTGGCTGGAGGGGAAAAAAAATAATAGAAAAGAGAATTAGAAGCGCTCTGAAAAGAGTAAGTAGGCAGTTTTTTATTCGTCTCGATGTTTCAGGATCGTGTTGTAAAAATATATTAATTAATCATTAAATTAATATTTTGATTTGAACGACAAAATTAATAACAAAACCTGATTTTTATTTTTTAAAGATTTAAATAAATAATTCAAATAAAAATGCAAGACTATTATTATTGGGTCAATATCGAATTTCGACAATTTTTGAGTCCCCAGAGGAGTACGAGTATATTGTTATAATAATATTAGCATATGCAAATGTGGTTAGATTTGGCTCTTTCTATATTATTAAATAAAATTACATCCGTAGTTTATGTCTATATATAAAACTTAACGAATATTTATGAAATACAGTAAATAAAATCATAACTATACACACATCTTTAGAATACTAATAATAATCAATTAATAGATAGTTTTATGGAAATTATTATAATTAATTCATTTATTTATTGATTGACTCATAATAAACTGATGTTAATTATGTCACTAAATTACTAAATGGGAAAATATTTTTATTCTTTTTGAAAGTTTTTTTAAAACCTTCTTATATTTTTTTTTATACCTTCTTAACATATATACAATATGTTATCAGCTATTTGATAGTCATAATAACATAATAACAAAGGCTTAGCGAACATGAAGGTTCGATTCTGATACCATCAATTGCTGTCTACACACTTGTCGTGTAGTGATTCTCGTCCGAACAAAATCTACACGATCAGTCTTGATGTAATCCTCCCACCTACACTTCGATCTACTCCCTCAGACGTGTATCCGGTTAAGTTTTTATTATCATTTTAGGGATACGTTGGTTACTGAGTCACATAATCTAACACGCCCGTCTTATTCTCCTATAACTTGTATTTGTTTGGTCTAGTTTCTTCAATTCAGCGTTTTGTAGCTTTCGGTTAATTCATCCTAATCGGATCCGAATATTTTACAGAATACTTTATTTTCAGAAACCTTAGGTTGTTAATCCCTTGATGTAATACGCTACGTTTCGTACCTGTAAAGAACGGCATGAAGGATAATACTAAAATATCAAATTTTAATTTTCTTGATAGAAGTCGCGAGCTAAGCAGCTTCGAAATTAAAAAATAATAAGCATTTTACGCTTGTAACTTGACCTTTATTTCATCAACTTCATTTTTCCTAGTTACCATAAACCATAAATCCTTAAACCTCTCTACCTGCTCAAATGCATTTCTCCCTTCATCTAAATCACTAAAATTGCTCACAATACATCAACTATTTTCTGATGATAAAATTAAAATAAAACGATATAAGGTTGATATAATTAGAATTTCCCCATTTAAATGTAATTAAATGATCATTTTCGATGAAATTTCCGTCTCAACCATGGTTTAATAAAGTTTCCTCATAGTACAAGAGGAGAAAAAAGACAGTTATTTCACACCAATTTTTGATTACTTAATTTAAAACTATATATAATTACAAATCAGAATTGATGAGTCTGCCAAGTATAGGAGTATCAAAGGAATAAAAAATGGCGGCTGTTTCAAAACGTTAAAAAAACATTAATTTTTTTATTCGGAGCTCAATATCTTTACGACTACCAATAACAATAGAAAATCCAAGATAGCATCATTTAAAGTATAGTAAATTTTCTAAAATGTAAGCCCTAATAGAGCTATTTACGTTCAATAGTTTTTGAGATATAGCTTTTTAAAAAGCAACATTTCATAAAAATGTAGTATGAAACGTACTGAAATATCAGTAGTTAGTTAATTTATTTTCAGAAGTCCATATCTCAAGAACTATGTGATGTACAGTTGTCTATTAAGATTCTAATTAAAGCTAATTTAATGAGCTATAAGGTAGTTTGTGACGTTTATTTTCGTAGGAGTAATAGTTTTCATGAAATTTGCTAAAACAAATTGAGTTATATATGTTTGGAAAAGTTTTCATTTGCCAAATTTATATTCATATGTGAATATCATAGAAACTACTGCCCCTAAGAAGATAAGTGTCCTAAACTACTTAATAGTAAGTTAAATTTTCTTTATTTTGAGTGTTGGCAGACATATGTGCGTCTTATGGGTCTACAGATATATTTTTTCAAAAATCCAATATTTTATACAAACAAGAAATGTTAATTTCTACATTGTGTGAGTTTATTTTGTCAAATATCATAAAAAGTAATGCTCCTACAAAGATAAACATTATTGACTATTTTAAAGTAATATAAAGTATGATTTGAGTGCAGGCAGACATCTGTATGTCCTATAGTTTCTGAAATAAAGTTTTTCATAAATCAAAATTATTGTCCAAACAACTATAAATCATTTTATTTTTAGCAAATATCATGAAAACTACTATTCCTACTAAGGTAAAGGTCCTAAACTACTTTATAGTACATTAAACTAGCTTTAATTTGAGTGCTAATAGACATCTGCACGTCTCATAGTTGCTGAGTTATAGAATTCTCAAAAAAAATTAACGAACTGCTGATATTTCAGTACATTTTCATGAAATGTTGCTTTGAATGAAAAGGGTATAGCTCGAGAACTATTGGACGTAAATATCTCTATTAGGGCTAATACTTCAGAAAATTTACTCTTCTTTAAATAATGTTCTTTTAGATTTTCTAGTGTTGTTGGTAGTTTTTAAGATAGAGAGCTTAAAAATGAGAGCTTCAAATGAAAAATTAATGTTTTTTTAAGGTTTTGAAACAGCTGCCATTTTTTATTACCCCTACCTATAGGTAGTATACCAAGTATACTTGACAGACTTATCAGTTTTATACATAATATACATAGCTTTCATTAAAGTAATATAAAATTGAGGTAACTGCCTTTTTTTCTTCCCGACTCTTGTACTATCAGGTCGATTTCACATTGCTTAACCCTTAAGCGTTAGATTTCACCGTTGCAGCATTCAGAGAGGTAGGATCTGTGGACTAACAACAGATGGAGTAATTTTATACTAAATGCCACCTTAGCCACTGGGAACAATATGCATTCGAAATAGCTCGGAGGCATCCAATAGTGCTTTAGAAAATTCGTAGAACCTTTTCTAATAGGAATAGGGTATGACTTCAGATTTTAGAAACTGGAATGGGTTTGCTACGCTTCTTAAATCATAAAAATAATATACTGAATACATTTTGTATTCACAACTATTATCAGTAATTTTTTGATATTATAGTAATAAACTCACCCTCAGATTTTGGAGCATTGCGCAATCCTGAAACCATTAACAGAACATCAGTAATTTGTAACATAGTAGTCTAGAAAATAGTAATTAAAACTTAATTAATATAAGTTCCGTAAAATGTATATTAGTGATTATATGTCCGATTATTCAAGTACATACTAGCTGTACCGAGGTGGCACCTTCCTTACATTTGGATTTAATACACCCTTTTAATTTAATTTTATCCACATGAATGAACTCAAGTGAATTTGATTAATTAAAAAAAATTGGCCTGAATTAAAGAGGCTTCAGTTTAGAATTCAAAGGGTGGCAGTGATTACGGAGAAAAAATTATAACATTTATACTTATTCCGATTCATTTTAGTAAAAAAAATATAAGATTGAACTACATAAACCCAACGAAATGTAATGTTAGTATAGATAGTAATAACTCCTATTATACTAAATAAACCTTTAAAAGATAATAAATTGTGAACTAACCTTATGTGACGATTGTAG
Organism: Halyomorpha halys; assembly: GCF_000696795.3. Taxonomy (NCBI): domain Eukaryota; kingdom Metazoa; phylum Arthropoda; class Insecta; order Hemiptera; family Pentatomidae; genus Halyomorpha; species Halyomorpha halys. Next base: position 174,767 of record NW_027109968.1, on the reverse strand, counting down.
GAAGATAGTCCGGGTTGCAGTAAAAAAAAGTACATAAATAGTAACCAATTACTAATTCAAATAAATATTTTTTCTTATATTTTTGTACTTTTATTTTTTTTTTTACTACAACCCGGACAATTTTTCTATAACTAAAAAAATTATTTTTAAATTTTTTGAAGTATTTGCACCATTTTTAGAGAAAGATTTTACGTTTTCACGATGGTTTTTTTTTTTTCAAATTTATTTTTAAAAATATCACGATTTCAAAGTTATTAATAATTTCGTATGGGTAATTACCAGAAGATGCACAATTTATCACTTGCTAAAATCTTAGTGATAAAAAGTCATAATCTGAGTACTACAAATTCATACCTAGCTAGTGCTTTCACTAGTACTTTTAATTATGGTAAATAAAAATAGAAAAACGTCAGGTCAGTTTTCATTTTACTGACTACAATAAATAATGAGGCGTATTTTTTAGGGGAATCGTCACACACTAACTGACTAAATCAGTTGTAATAAATATAGTTGTGAATCAATTGTAAAATAGATCGAAAACGAATTTATAGAGCCTTGGGGGTTAGACATAGTAAAGAACGAAAACTAATGTTTTTAGTTTTTTATTTATAAATCTAATTTGAAGATAGAATATAGCCTCCATAATAGAACAAATGGAATCGAATAGTTCTTATTTTTTTCAATGACTGCCGCTCACGTTAGAGGTTGAAAATACCATAGATGCGGCGAGAGGGATGCGCTGGGATCTTTTGAGCTCTACTCTGCCCCTCACACATGGGGAATAGAGTGAGCTCAGGGATCCTCAGGTCGATTGTGTAAATATTGTATATATTATTTTATCATTAGATTATTTTATTTATTTATTTTTATACAGATAGTTTGATTATGTTCATCTTGTTTATTTTTGTTTGTACATATTTTAAGAGAGTTGTTTTTTTATTTATTTATTTTTTTTATTGTAATATGTATGAGATCATTCATCACTATTACCTATTGCCCACAACTGTGTGGCAGATTGTAATATCTATCAATAAATAAATCTAGCAATTTATTTAGAAAAAAATAAGTTTAAAATGGTTCGGACATATGATATATTTTCAGATAATGACCCGTCCCGTATAGTGGATTTGCTTCCGTGGGTATTAAGTTGTCATAATACTAAGATTTTACCAAAATGGTTGTCGATCACGTACCTGAAAAAACAAAACAGACACCTCCCAGACCCCATAGGGAATGTAAGAGACGTCGCATCACGACCCCTCCTGATGAGGAAGGCTATGTAAAGCCAAAATATACCGCCCGGGTTGATCCTCGACCCCAAACTCAATCAACGCCAAACCTTAACAATACATTTGACGGACTCTCTGAGACCGATATTACACACAACACAAACACACCCACTACAAGCACAACTAACACAACTACAAAAACAGT
>NW_027109968.1:170391-171375 GCF_000696795.3 Halyomorpha halys | reverse complement strand
TAAAGTTATTTATTCAATAAATGAAAATAAAGTACACCAAGAAGAACTTTTCTCAAAGATTTCAGGACATACTCGTAATTGAAGAAGGCTGACGGGTGATATGATATGATCGTCTCATTGAAGTATATGAGTATTTTTATTATATGGGAAATTTGGTTGTTATGAGCGATGCATTATAAAAATATTTTTGCATTGCTGACAATAATAGCCCATAACTCCATCTTAATCCTTATTATAAAAAATGCATATGTCATTTATTTAATTACGTAAAACAACTCATGGTCTTTCATTCCGAGTCACCAATGCAGAGGGAAAATGTCCGGTTTGAAGGAACGAAGTAAGACATTCAGATACATGTTTACTTAGTTTAAAAAAAATAAAAATAAATATAAAACGAATTAATAAAAGCAGAGTTGAGATAGAAAAAAGATTAAATAACAAAGGATAACTTTTAGAATAATATTCATAGATGGCACTTAAGTAAACACTTAACCAGGATGAATTTTGATATAATTCCACTTAACCTATTCACTAAAAAAAATTTAGGTGAGCTAAATTTTATACTTAAGTGAAAGTGGAGTATGTTAAACTCTTAAATGTGTTTAAATTTAAATAAATAGCTTTCGCGAGCAAAGTTATTTATTTATGTTAGTCTATGAATTCGACCCTTCGTAAGTAAAGGAATAGTATAATTTTAATTTTTTAGATGCTAGCCAATTGATTATAGTTACCAAAACTTTTACAACAGACTACCACACAGTCATGATCTTACGGCGGTAAAACGCTCATTATGCAGAGGTAAACTAGTCTTTGTGTGGAGACTGCTTCAGTGTTTTCATGGCACAAGTTAAAAATTATACATAAGTTTATAGTCATGTTTTGTTCATAATATTCTGCATGTATTTTTACAAATATAATAGTTTATACTGAAATACTGTCTACTGATTTTATTAATTATAAATTTTTCAATTGAAATATGATTTT
>NW_027109968.1:166522-167966 GCF_000696795.3 Halyomorpha halys | reverse complement strand
ATTTAATTCAATTTCATGTCATCGGTCCGGATAAACAAAGACGCAACTGTAAACTTTGTGAGATTGACTTTATTTTGTTGACGGGCTAAAAAGTGCATTTACTTGATGTTTGTAAGTTAGATGGTACTACTATAAAAATTCCCAAGGGGTGGAAATTTCGTAAAATTTGAATATATAATAAATCCATTTTCAAATCCAACAACACAATAAGGTCAATTTAATAAAATTTGACACATGCGCCATTATTCTTCGAGAGATATTTTGAAAATAAAGAATTTTTCGAAATAGCAATCGTCAGCTATGTAAATCAAATAGTTAGTACATAAATAAAAAATGCACCAAAAACTTTTTGACAGTGATTTGTTATTAGCTGATGTTGGGTTTAACTAGTTTAAGATCACTAGTTCAATCTTTAAACCAACGCCTGCAGGGTTATGGTAAAGTAACATATTATAGGCAAGTAAGCAGGAGTTTTGTTTATAATATTAAAATAAAATTGAAAATATTTTTTTAAACAAAATAACTAGTTAATAGAAGGAGAGTTTGTGGTTTTTTAGGTGCAGATAGAGAATTAGGATCTTCGATTAGTATTGTTAATATAAGTGGGAAGCCTTGCAAACCTTTGAAATAATGCATTAGCAAAGCACAAAAATATATTGAATTATAATCTAAAATCTGCGAAATAACAACTCTAAGGAACTTAAGAACCCTTCTACGAGTGTATCGAGCTCTTCGAGAAAGTAAGATGCAAGTATTCAAAATGGGACAGTGAAGGGACATGAAGGCGACAACATTTAAAAAAACAAAAAAAATTCCTATCATCTAAGACCCTTAAAGTCTAAGTTCAGAAATGAGATCCTACAGGACATGCAAGAAGAAAAACGACGTGTCGAAGAAGTCCCTGCAGATAATGATTCATTTTTAATAGCATGCAATAAGAATGTTAATTTCAATAAAGCCATAATAAAAAAATATTATTATTTTTTCTTTTGAAATGTAAAAAGAGATTGTTAAGAAACACATTAACCAGTAAAGTAATGTTCTAACTGATCTACTCCTATACTGGTGCTTGTGTATTAAAGATTGAATATTAATGAATAAACAAATAATAAAGAAGAGCTATTAAATATGATTATACAATATTATTCAGCATGAATGACATTACAATGCTATCTTTATAGATATTAATTACATTTGTATAACAGTAATATTATTTGTATTTACATCAGTTTTTATGTTGTTTTTATTCGCTTAAAATTGGAAACGGTTTAGTTAGGGCATTATGTTTATAGGAACGTTTTTACTCAGCCTAAAAAAATCTATAAGAATCAAACCAATTCCTTACTTTTTCTCGAAATACGTCCTCATTACAAAGTCCTACTGCTTTTCAAGCCCATTTTATTTGCCTCACTGACACCACCTAAACTATATATACCAGGTACAG
>NW_027109968.1:163136-164987 GCF_000696795.3 Halyomorpha halys | reverse complement strand
TTGTTGCTGTCATGAATTTACTTTCGTACTACCACTGAAGTGATAGTTGATAGAAGAAGTAATGCCAGTGATGCACATGCCTTGAAAGTGAACTATTAAACAGTTTCATTAATTGTAATAACAAGTAAATGTGATGTGAGTTACATCACAATGGCATGATACAAACTTATGGAGAATATACCTATGAACTTCAACAAGATTTTTAGAGTAGATGATATCGAGGCCGTCTTCTTTTCAGGCGCCTAAGAGGATTATCAGGTAATAAAGCAGAAGAAAGATTAGAAGGAAGTGAGTATGTGCGGTTAGGAAGTTGATCATGGAAGAATTGATATCTGTTTCTGGCTAAATCGGCAACATTGAGGTCCATCTATCCGGACCTTTTTGTGACAAAGTAAGGAGCATTAAGGGTTTTAATAAGGATTAGATACGAGAGGAAGATGGCTTAGTGAAGCCCAAAAGCTTAATACAATAAGTCCAAATAGGCCTTATTATAGCCATGTAAATGATTATTTTTAATGTATTGGAAGCTTGGCCCTTTGTCTAATGAAGTAAGTGTTGTAGTAGGCGTATTTGACGAGCGGGTTCTGTTTTTTCAGTTTTCTATTATGATTTTAAGTTAGTTATTTGTTCAGATATTAAAACAATTTTCTAATTATATATTGAAATTATATTGTTTGCACACTTGTCGTCTCCAGTCTCTTATATTAATTTCTTGGTGACGAAAACAATAATGACGGATTACAAGTTTAAAATTAAATGTTTATAGAATTACTAATAGCGAATTGATCATTTTAGCCGCAACTGAATACATATTAAACACTTAAATCGAATGTAATGTAATTTTCATAAAACTATTTGTAAATTTTCAAGCATTCTGAAATCCAATAAAAATAACTGAATTTAATTTAAATTGTATAACTTTTCCCTAAAACTCTCAAGCTAATTGTAAATGACGATCCAGGGTTATTTGTGCGTTAGAAAAAGTGAACAAAATTGAAAGGGAAGTCTTTCCAAATTCCTCAAATCCAGTACATATTTAAAGTGTGGGAAATTAAAAAAATTGTTTATTATTCTGGGATTAAGTCCCAATTACAAGGTAATTTAATTTTACAATAACATATATTGGTGAAAAACAATGTTGCCGCACTTTTGCGGGGTTTCGGATTCAGTACTCGATAAGTACCATTTCCAGATCAGTTGCTAATGAAGGAGTGTATATAAAATTATGCGGTCAACTTCCTACCTCAACTCAAAGGTTCCCTTTACGATCGAGTGAAGGGTTCGGTATCTACTTTATAAGGCTCTATGTTCCCCATGAGGTTATAAATGAACAAAATACATCTTACACATTTCCTTTCATCTGACCAAACAATAATAATAATAATGACAATTCTTAGCGAAACCATAGATTTGATACCGACGAAGATTCGACAAAAAAAAAAAAAATAATTAAACGCTACAAAGTATCTCAAACATTATAGGCATGTACTAAGAAAATGAAAATTTAAATAATGGCAATTGGTTTAAATATTTTCATTTTTCACAGGTTTTTTTCTCGACCGTTTGCAGAATTAAAAACAGTTTTAACGATACTCCCATAGAATTTACATATAGAAATTGAATTTATATAGGTACAAAGTTAACCTTGAAATAAATTCACGATAAGGGCACCACAAGACAGCAATCAACCACCACTAAAAATATGATTTCTAATTCAGATTTATTAACATGTAACTAACAATTTAATAGCGAAGAACATTTTAAAAAAGAACGATTTATTCTGAAATATATCAATAACTTTTGATTTCATTTACACCGATTAGATGCAAAATAATAATATTTCGCTTCTAA
>NW_027109968.1:161103-162811 GCF_000696795.3 Halyomorpha halys | reverse complement strand
ATTTAATTTTTTTGAAAATGCTAACCATTATTCATTGTTTTATGTTATTGCTTTTAGCAGGTTCCTGGAGTGAACCAAACATTATTTGGTTGATGAAGTGGATTTCTACTGGGTGAATTGCTGGTACAGAATCGGTAATTAAAACATTTTTCAAATTTATTATGGCTCTTGACCATCAGATACCATACACAGAAGAGGCTTCAAACCAACATTCTACCAGCTGCTATGCGAGGTTCATTCATGTTTCATGTTTGTATTACATATATTTTCTCAATAAAATTACTTTATAGGTACTTAATTTAGTATAGCTAAAAATAAGATGTATACAACTGTCTTTAATTCAATTATGGAAATAAGTCAGCCAAAATGCAGAGCGATCTGGCCGAACATACTACGGACAACTTTCACTCGATATAGCAGACCAATCACTCTTCATGAATCTTTCAAATTCTTGTGAAACCCCTCGGAAAGAAACCACTAACCTACTAACCTATCGGCTTAGGTTAAGGCGAAAATGGGTTGTAGTCTCACTTCCTAATTTGTAATATTAAAATGTGGACCTCATAGCTGAGCGGGACCCAGAGCTTTGTAGAGTGGGTTGTGGGTTCGATTTCCACTTGGGTCAGTCAATATTTATTTCTCGGCGGCCCCAAGTCTGAATGAATCTTGACATTCTTACTCTGGGGCTGTATAAGTGCTGTATGGATGACTTGAGCTATAAAAAAAAAAAAAATGAAAACAAGATTTTTCAGACTGAAATAACTTTATTTCCACGCATTCGAAACTAACTTGGCCAAAACAATGTTCTAGATTTTATCATAAACAATCTAATCTATGAATATTAAATCCAAATAGTAATTTTCTTCCATAAAATACAAACTTGTATTTGTATTACATTTCAACGTTAAGACCTTATGAATATTTACGTGAGGAGTCTTCATCGAAATATAATTGTATCCCGAAAGTAGTTTTCCACATGCGAAAGCTAAAGTAATAAACGGAATTTGATAAAACTGATACAAGACCAATTTCATGGTAGTTGACAGTATATGTATATAATGTAATATATACACAGTAAATGCATGTGTTGACAGTATAGACAAAGTAGCTGACAGAAAATGAGAAAAATTTCATTAGACCAATTACGTATTAACACCCACATTTCCTGAAAATTTTAGTAAATAGGATAAACGGTTAGATCGATTTTGCCCTAACACAATTCGAATAACCAACAGATACTGAGAAACTCGATATCAACATAATGATACGCAAGATACCAAATATGCCCCTTGATATCATATACGTAAAATGTGAGTGATAATTCTCGATTGTGAGAATATATATATTATCAACTAATTTAATTTAGAAAGGTTATTGAAAAAAATAATCTTTTTTTTTTCGAGAGTTGAAAATAATTATTCATTAATTTTTTTTAGATCTTCAGTTTTTTTCTAAGAGCTCACTTTATTTTGGTTGGCAGCTTATTTTGAATTTGTTACAGGTTTTTATTGGTCCCTTGCTACTGAAGGAAGAGGATGTACTTTTAATTACTTCATGAATTAAAATATATATTAACATGTAACTTACAATTTAATAGCGAAGAACATTTTAATAAAGAACGATTTATTCTGAAATATATCAATAACTTTTGATTTCATTTACACCGATTAGATGCAAAATAATAATATTTCGCTTCTAATCCGTGCTA
>NW_027109968.1:158806-161048 GCF_000696795.3 Halyomorpha halys | reverse complement strand
TCTGAATTAAATTACTTGATAATATGGATTGACCAAAAGAGAAAGTAAGGTGCAGGGATGAAAAACAAGTAAAATCTAGCATATGGTAGATATAATATGCTTTTATTTAAATTTACTCTACGTAATCTATTTTGTTCCCGCATTATAATTACTTTTCTAAGATATTAAAGGGTAAAAGAATATATAAGTAATACATCAAATATATGTTGAATATAATAATATCTTAAATAATCAAGTAAGCGTTACAGGGGCCACCTGTTCATCCGCCAAATGAGAGAGAAAAGTAATATAAGCTGAGATAACGTTGATGAACTGAAGCCAAATGGTTTGTTGAATTTTATTTCTTCTTCATTGCATATATATAATGTTGCAATAACTTTAAATTTCTAGTTAATTAAAATGTAAAATAATTTATTATTATCAGATTTTATGAAGCAACTATTTAATGTGGCATTAAGTGATAGGTAGGTACAAGTGGATTAGTATTAAACTGAGAAGGGCGAAAATTGGCAATAATTGAAATTAAGAACTAAAATTGCCATCGACAGGACCCCTATTCATGAATAAGTAAGATATCGCCATGTAGGGTACAAACATTATAATTACATTATTCCAATGTATAATACATGCATTTAATCAAAATTTTTATTATCCCAGCAGAGAGGGTTGTAATGCCTTTGTTCCGGGGAACCTACGCCAATCAAAAGGTTGAATCGAAAAGGCTGCCATATATAGGATTAGTAGCCACCAAATCTCACCTTCTCCGGCACCCTCGGTGGCAAGAGAAGGGAGCCATTTTGTTTGTGTATTTTGCCAACTCAGTTCTTTTTTTCTCTTCTTCTTCACAACCCTTAGTAATGAAAATAAGTGAGTAGCGACTCAGAGGTGCCCCCCGGAGCAGAGAAGAGGGAAAGAGAGATCAGGAAATAAGAGAATTCAGGAGATAAGGAGGAAGAAGCCAGAGAATGGAGTAAGTCCACCTAATGCAACAACTAACATCTACATCATGACCAACCACCTCATTACATCTAAAATTTTCTATAGTCCAGTCTTTCAAAATTTATTAACCCATCTAACCATAAATGTTTCTTTCGGCCACCCCCTATACCACTTGTAATTCATATAATAGAGTTTTATTATCATCTAGTCATGCATTATTTTTCATTTATATACAGTCCACTCAAACCCACCCAGCCAACCAAAAGTGAAGCGTTTCTGGCAATTAAGATGAAGGCATACTTCATACAGCCTTTATTATGATAATGAAACTCATTTTGGGGTCTTGAGAAGGTAGCATAAGAATCAGTGATTCAATAACAATTTACACTCAATCTCCTGTAACGATGTCGAGGATGGTTCTATATTAATAATGAAGAGTATTGCCTATTATTGAGAGCATCTTAATAAATCGATTGAAAAACTGCTTATGATTTAAGAAAATGTACTTTTGACAAAAGTCATTTTCAAAAATACCAATACGTCAAGAGAATATAATTCAAGTTTTTTGTGCTAAGATAAGAATTTTTATTGCAAATATGTTGATGATTTACTTTTAACGTTTGTTGATCAGTGGCTATCATCGAACAATCTTTGCCCAATCTGCCCACTTGATATTGATAAAACTATCTAGAACAATTTGATGACGGATTGGTATGTCTCTGACTAATCTGAGGAGCGTAATTGAGATTTTGTTGTTATTAAAAATAATAGTTGCAACAGATAGAGCAAATCAAGTCATTTCTTGATGTAAAGGTGATGTCGATATGTATAAAAATAAAAAAACTAATTAAATAACGATATAAGAGTAAAAAAATATTTCTTGGCGATGGTATTACATTCATATTATATGATATAATACAATAGTTAAATTTATGATGACGAAGATCCTGACTGCAAATCCATTGCAAAGACAGAAATCGAGAAGACTCCTATGGAAGCACAGAAGTATATTTGCTACCAATTACCGACAGCATAGGTTTAACGAATGGAGCAGATCAAATTAGTACGCGATGCTGATATGATGTGTTAATAAGCATGGCATTGAATGCTATTGTGAAGGCCTCACGTTCACAGGGATCAATTATTAATTAAAATAATTAGAAATAAATAGATTGAATAAAAATAGAATTTCTTTTGTGATAGTTTAAATTAAGGATAGATCGAGAAAATGGAATGCGATAATGCATGGACCTATTTCAGATGGAGTGTGAAGATCTGTGGCTAACATCGAATAAACGTTGCC
>NW_027109968.1:155518-156440 GCF_000696795.3 Halyomorpha halys | reverse complement strand
TTAATAGTAACGAAGAAGAACATATAGATATAATATAAGAAAAAAACAAGAAACACAAATATGACTACAGACTTTCAGATATACACGGAACAAAGTTCTTCCCTGATATCTAAAACGTATAATGTGAATAAAAATTTTCGATTATAAGAAGAAATAAAATTTACTACCCTTTCCAGTAAAAAAGAAAAAAACTTGAGTTAAAATTATTTCAAATTATATAATTCAGTTGTTGGAAACATAATTTCGTTTCTTTTTCTTCCTTGATAATTTAAATAAGGAAATAATTTAATTTAATTTTAATAGTTTTTATATTAAATATTTTAAAGCCCTCATAATCCTGTCTCTGATGATCACCTTATAACAATTTGATTATTGTATAAGCGACTAACTCTTAATTAAGAAACAATTAGCCATTAGCCTACTTCATGTTGTAGGTGTGAAATGTGAAGGGATTGCTGTTATGGAACTTACCGAACATTTTAGAGCCGTACGTAACAGCAAGAGGGCGTTTCCAAAGTCTGCCTTGCGGGAGATATTGGCAGCCCTCAATAATAATTCGCCAAAGGTCCGGGAGCACTTAACTACACGGATTATAACACACTGAGCCCAATTGCCTCAGAGAAACAGTACAAAAGTGTCCTACATTTTGTGTCCTTTCAACGGGCAAGGCGGGAGTACGTAGGGGCATGCAAGAGACGCACGAGTCTCTAGTTAGCTCGCACGTTTCTTCACCCTTTGATGAACATAGCTCACTTTGAGACACTTTACTGACACTGGGCAAGTAATGGGCTCCCACAATGGAGCATGGATATCCGATAACAAAGAGGATTACGAGGAAAGGCAATATTTCTGAACGGGTTCGAATAGAGATTCTTTTAACCAAAATCATCAAATTGCTAAAGAATTACGAGGAGAAGATGGT
>NW_027109968.1:147248-153365 GCF_000696795.3 Halyomorpha halys | reverse complement strand
CTTGACCGAAAATCATGTATTTGGTTACAGGAAGCATATTGGTTCATAACTTTCCTGTAGCAACGTCGATGCCAAGAAATGATTCTAATGTAGCTAGTAAAACGATTTGATTTGTAATTTGTAATCCTAATGATATCGAAGTTGCCATCTTAAAATGGGTAATATTAAATAACAATCTATAAAAACATTATTACAAACTCATTAAAAAATTTATGGTAGTCAAAATAATTTCTAACTAGGGTTTATATTTTATCAAAAGAATGTATATAATCGACACAATATAGATTATAGCCAAGCGATGTAGTCGGAGTAATGTGCGTTTCGATAAGTCAGTGAAACCCTCAACGATTAAAAAAACTGGACGGGTCTAACCTTTTCAATAAAATTCAAATAAAAAGCAAAAAACAAAAAAAAAATAAGTTACGTCAGTTCCAAATTAGCAAGAAAGTCAATTCAGTTGATCATATTTCATTTCTTAATGGAAATTAACATAAATCAAAAATGTAACTTAAATGTTTAATGGATTTCAAAACCTAGTTTTGTTTATTATTTAATTGAAAACTTAAGGTGAAGATTCATTGTTGATCTTTGTAATTCGTTTTTGTATTAAATTCTTTTCAATGCTTAAAGATAATTATAAATCAAAGAAACTGATATCAATCATGAAGTTTAGAAAGGCTTTACTAATATTATTGATGAGGAGAAGATGGTCGGGGGAGCGGTCAGCAAATAAACAAAAACTTTCGAAACGATATAACACTTTTTTAATATATTTTAAAATAAATGTAGGTTTTTGCATTTACTTAAATATTGTCATCATTAATTTTAAAGTGAAGGGTAACTAGTCATCCGTAAATAATAATTATGAGGAGAAGATGGTTGGGGGTGTGTGTGGTCAGCAAATAAACAAAAATTTATTTCTTTGTGCCGACATTTCAACCTAAATTTCAAGTCATTAGAGCTAAAAGACTAAGACATATTAAGTCCTGATGAAGACCTGAAATTGAGGTCAAAACGTCGCCACAACTAAATAAGTTTTTGTTTATTTCCTGACCACACACACCCCCAACCATCTTCTCCTCATAATTATTTACGGATGACTATTTACCCTTCACTTTAAAATAAACGATGACAATATTTAAGTAAATACAAAAACCTACATTTATTTTAAAATATGTTAAAAAAGAGTCATATCCTTACGATATTCCTGAACTATATTAGACCTATTTCCAAGATCCACAACTACGCTGTTTCTTAAGACAATAAAGAGTTACAGATCGTAGGATCACTTTCTCTAAACCCAACGCAGAGAATAGCGCCGTTGTCGGAGCTATTCAGGGCAAGGCCACGGTACTCCACTATCAGCAAAGGGTAACTTGGTAAAGTACCTATAAGTACTATAGTAACATTTTCCAAGCAGGACATAAGGTACTGGACTTCATTCATAGATAAATGCCCACTTAACTTCAAAACTCGGCACTTTTTCGAAATGCAATATTTTCCTTTTAGAATTGTAATTTTATAACATAAAACGATAACGATGTTCTTCAAATTATAAATAAATATCATAAATTATTTTTTCAGCTTACGATTACAGAATCCAACGACTCATAGTTATAAAATACATTCCTACCAAACTTCAGAACTAAGACTAGGTATTTTCAAATTTTTTTTTTATCTATTTATTTAATGTAATTTACAACTGTACAAACTAATACAATAAGTAAATATGTTGCATATTTCGTATACACTTGAAAATCTTGGGAAGGAACCATTGGTGGTACTTCCAACATTAATTTAAATTAGAAGGTCCCGTGGCCATCTTCTTTTCAGACGCCTCAGAGGATTATCAGGGATTGTTAAGGATGAAAGATTAAAAAGTAATGGGTTAGGATGGTTAAGGAGTTTGGAATGAAAAGACGCATATCTGTTTTGGGCCAAATCTGCAACGAATGGGATGTTAAGGTCTTGTGAATGAATTTATTTGTAACGTAATAAGGAGCATCAAGGATTCTACGTAGGATTTTGGATTTTAAGGATTGGATGCGAGAGGAATTCGATGGTTTGGTGGAGCCCCAGAGCTCAATTCCATATGTCCGAATTGGTCTCATTATCGTAGTGTATACTAATTTTTTGTAGTGAATGGGAAGTTTAGAGCGTTTGTCAAGTAAGTGTTGTAGCAATCGGAATCTACAAGCAGTTTCTTGTCGTTTCAGTCTTGTGTGTGGATTCCAAGTAAGTCTCTTGTCAAGATGGAGACCTGAGTATCGAATTTGTTCAACAGGCGTTAGTGGAGTATTTAGAAAATATATTGTAGGACAGGAGGAAAGAGTTTTACGACGGAGAGTAAAGGTGATCTGATGGGATTTGTCAGGATTTATTTTGATTCTCCAGTTTTGACACCATTCTTCAATAGATGTGTGCCTGTAGTGTTTGTGATGCATTAGTTGGGTCGATGTTTACAGACAGTATACCACTATGTATATGTATATGTATATACACACCTGTGTCATCAGCGTATGTTGTTAGACTCTGTGAGGGTGGGTTGGGATGGAGGTTAGCTGTATAAACCGTATAAAGAATGGGACCTAAGATACTACTACCTTGAGGAACACCGGCGATTCAAAATTCAATATTAGTTTGTCATACAACGTAAATGAATAAGATTGTTCAACTTAAAACAAATATAATAAATTATTTTTTCAGCTTAAGTTTACAGAATCCCATGGCTTATGGTTATAAAATAAGCTTCATTCTCAGCAAATATTGCAGATGATATTATTTCTTTAATATTTATTGAGTATACCAATTAAATTATATAATACAATGACCCATCCCACGGCCTTGAACAAAGCCATCTGATAACTTGTAACTAGTTAGCAAACGACTATCTTCTGAAAGCCTATCTATAAACTTTATCACAGAAAAACACAGGCCTTTTAACATGACTTATTCCATATGGAAGCGAATGATGAGTTAAATCCGAAAAGGGATCCTACAGAAAAGATATTAAATATATTAATATTTAACGATTGACAATATCTTCCGTTTACAGTTCTCTATATTAACAGAAACTCTCGACATCTTAATGATGACTACAGTCAGTTATTCAGTTTATGTTATGGGTGTATAAGATTCCAGAGTAGGTGAATAACATCCTAGTTAGTAAGCCTATCACCAATTGTACAAAAACTGCTTAAGTTATTATTAATAAATAACTAATACTGTAATTAAATAATTTAATTTGTCTGAAAGCGGAATCTGAACAAATTTCTGATACATTTTGTAATGAGATACTAAATTAATTATTTAATCCGTAAATACCGTAAACATAATATTAGATCTCTACTAAAAAAATTCCATATTGATAACGTTAATTTACTTAATCATTGCCTATTCAGCTATACAGACAAGATTTGCTATACACCTCCTGTAAGACATCAGTCTTTAGAATCCAACCCCAATAAATGGCTTAAACGAGTATCCGTTGTTTGAAAACATAAAAACATATGGTTAAATAACATTAGGCGTATCGTGAACATATTAATAACCTATTATAATAAAGCTTCAGAAAATAAAAGTTTACAAGGTGAAATAAATTCAATTTGCTTTGGTCAAAAATAATACAATAGAAAATAAAATGACTGAAAGAATAAAAGAAACGAAGTTTCTCAGTTTTGCCGAATGCAGCAGTAAGATTTGAAATTTTTAATTAAAGTCTTCCTCTTTTGAATATCAGTTACTATGAATCAAAATTGGACCTTCAGCAAATATATTTTTGGAAAAGATCAACGATTATCTCCTCGAGTAGGAAGGCAAACCCAAAAGTCAGGCTCAAATGATAGGGTGGGTACCTCAACCTTCAAAGAGGTTGATCCTAATGGATCACCTAGATGACACACACTAATCTCCACTTCAATCTGCCATGGCTCACTCCTAGTATAGTAGAGGAGAGGAGGATGCAGAAGACCAAAAAAGACCTTGATGACGCATGGACTTAAAGACTTTCCTCCCACTTTTTCCAGTGAAAGGCCGCCCCCTGACCTTCCAGCAGTTAGGCAATGGGGCCTCCGAGATACGTCTCCGCAGTCATCTCCTTGCGTCAGGATCTTATTATTTATAATCTTAATCCTCTTTATTGAAATAATAAATGGATCTACATTCCATTGCGTGAGGCTAAACCGGCGAACAATGGTTGCGGCCAAGATAAAGTCTACGAGTTAACATTTCTTTCAGATGCGGGTTCCTAATTTATCAGGGCTCTAGGGGAACATTAATACAATTGTAAGCCTATTTTAATAATAGGCATATTTTTAAAAATTAAAATAATGGTACAGAATAATATCCAAAGATAATAAAAAATAAAAACATTAAAAATTAGAGAACTGAAATTTTCAAGAAAATCTAATGTTGACATTTTGACCTGTATATGATAAAACTTAATTATTTTTTTATCTGTAACAATATCCATTTTTACCATTTTTAGCCAAACAATGTTGCGACAAAACGAATAGAATTTCAATTAAAATTTTATGTTTATAAGTCTGAACCTCCACTCATCAAAACAGCTCTGATGAAAATATGCAGTGTAGGAGGAAACTTTGGCCATCAGTAAGTAGTTTTTTTTTTTTATAGCAGCTCTGGCCGTTTCCTAACAATATTGTGTTTGAGTAAATCCATTTAAATCAATTTGGATAGAAAAGTAATGAATATAGAGAGATCATAGAGAAATAATGAATTACAGACACCGTAAAATTACAAACTGTGTGATGCCAATTTTCGTAACTTCTTCAGTGTTTTAATATTTTATCTCCCGAAAAACCTTTAAGTCAGTGTTGCCTCTATTATAGATGAGTTAAAATCGGGTATATTTTACTTAAAAACCACATATTAAGAGTATCACTTTTTATACAGTCCTTATATTAAGATTATTTATACAATATAGTTAAGAATAAAATAAAAATTTCTAAAAATAATTAAATTAATCCTCCAATGGCGTGAGACAATACAGCAGATAATTTTAATCCATATCTCTCTCTCTAAAAAAAAGGAGTAATTTGCTAAGCAGCACTTCACAATAAAATGAAGAAAATATTACAGAACAATATTATGGATTATTCTCCGACTTATTTTTATTAGAGGCTTTATTTTTATTGTACATCACAAATCTTGAGTAACAGTCTTATACTGAAATCTCAGGAAGAGGATTCAAATGCACTATCATGGTGAAAATGTTGCATCATTATAGGTGCAGTAAGAGTATATTTGCATTATAGTGCAGTATATTGTACATACGATTGCTTTCATGTCATTGAAGAATTGTAAAACAACTGTTAATATATGATAATATAATAATATCGCAGATAACGAAATAGCAAATATGCTACTAATTCGTATCCTTGCACATTTCATTTCAAAATGATGGCTAGAATTACATAATGCAACACAAATTAATAGGTATAACACTTATCGGATAATAATGTAAATAACAGAGCTGTATAACAAAAATATTCAAAAATGAGCAAACATATATACACATACTATATGTGTATATAATAAATGTATATACACATATAGTATAAAAAAAAAAATTGTCTTTTTTTAGTATTTCCTCGATTCACAAATTTGCTGAAAAATATTTATGTCAAAACTTTTATAAAAACAGTAAATAAGTGAAAAAAAGTATTTGCTCATATTATTTTTTCCTACGGTAAATATTGGTTAGCTTCCTAATTGTATTTCTGGAAATACAATATAATCTTGATATCTGAGGTTATGGATGAGTAAACACTATAACTTAAAGTTATTTTGGAAAAATACGACAAAGGATATATTTACATACGTAAGAGTAAAATTATTGAATGGCCCCCAGAAATCAAAATGTTTCAAAAAACATTAATTATTTTACTGAATTCTGACCTATATTAAAATAGATACTAAAATCATGTATGGCCGAAAACTGTATTTTGTACTCGCAATCAAAAGCTGTAATAGTTATAGTAAACTTACACACCATAAAAATAATTAATATATATTCTACTTTCGATCAGGAGTAATATAAGCCATTAAAAAATAGTTGTTCATGCCATACAAATATCAGAAAGAATTACGTCATCA
>NW_027109968.1:146054-146853 GCF_000696795.3 Halyomorpha halys | reverse complement strand
GGAGAAAAAAGGCAGTTATCTCACCCCAATTTTTGATTACTTTAATGAAAACTATGTATAATTACTAGTCAAAACTGATGAGTCTGCCAAGTATATGTAGGGGCAATAAATGGTGGCTGTTTCAAAACGATAAAAAAAAAAATAATTTTTCATTCGGAGCTCTATATCTTAAAAAGTAGCAACAACACAAGAAAACTTAAGAGAACGTCATTTAAAGTAGAATAAATTGCTAAAATATGAGCCCTGATAGAGTTATTTACGTTAAATAAAAAGCTTTTTAAAAACCAACATTTCATAAAAATGTTGTATGGAATGTAGTGAAAGATCAGTAGTTAGTGAATATATTTTGAGAAATCTATATCTCAAAAACTATTTGACGTAAAGATGTCTATGAGCACTCAAACTAAAGCTACTTTAATGAGCTATAAAGTAGTTAATGATGTTTATTTTCGTAGAAGTGATAGTTTTCATGAAATATGTTAAAATAAATTAATTTATAGTTGTACGGACAAATTTATATTCAAATGTGAATATCATTAAAACTACTACCCCTACGAAGATAAGTGTCATAAACTACTTTGTAGTTAAATTTCATTTATTTTGAGTGTTGGTAGACATGTACGTCTTATGGGTCTAGAGATATATTTTTTCAAAACTCCAACATTTTATACGAACATCTAGAAATTAACATGTTGTGAGTAACTACTGCTCCTACAAAGATAAATATTATTAACTCCTTTTTAGCATATTTAACTAGCTTTAATTTGAATGCTGGCAGACATCTGTACGTCCAATGGTT
>NW_027109968.1:142187-145594 GCF_000696795.3 Halyomorpha halys | reverse complement strand
CTTTTTAAAAGGCTATATCTCAAGAACTATTGGATGGAAATAGTCCAATTCTGGTTCATATTTCAGCAAATTTACTCTTCTTCTCACCCATAAGATGGGTACCTCTATAAAATGGGTGGTATCCTTAATTATGAATATATGTATTCAGTGACTTTATCTAGTGCTATTGTTATTTTATTTATTATATATTTTCATATCCCTAATAGTAGATAGAATAACTACAAATTTTTTAATATATAATTTTAAAATAAGATAGAAAACAAATCAAATAAAACGTCATTTCTGTAACTAGGTTACATTTTAAGATTTTGTTTTTTATGCACAAATGAATTTAATTTATAACTAAATTATTAATTTACAACTTGATTAATAAATAAAAGTTTGTTCAAGTATTTCAAACAAAAAAAATGTTCTTTTTGACGGATTGCAGTAAAATGAGTACATAGTGAAATATAAAACTATATAGGTATCTTTTAATAATCTAAATATTTAACTTCTCATGATTAATAAACACTTTTTTCGACCAGGAATAAGAGTTAAATAATTTTTTTTAAATTATTGATTGTTTACTTCTATATAGGAACTGTACTTGACCTAGTAACATTTCTTTCTGAAGTAGCAGTATTTTACATTCATTGAAAATAACTTCTGTTCTAAAACCTGATAATTTAACAATTTTATGAAAGACTCTAAGGAATATGGAAAACAAAATAAGTATACTTAATCTTTCATCGAAAAATTTAAATGCAAACAAATCGATGTCCAACGAACTCCATAAAACTTTTCTTATCTTTGTTTTATTTATTTTTAATGATAAATCTTGCATAGTGTTATGTAAAGCAGGATATGTCTAAGGGCGAAGATATCGCACCCGAAATTTAAACACGACCCTAATTTGAATAACAATGCCGAACGGATTACGAAATAAAACGAAGCCACCTTTTGGATTGAGAGGCATAACTATTTTAATTATTTAAACTTATATAATCCATAAAGAACCCCGAGATGAACCATAGAGCTAAAAGGGACGCACAGTTTCACTTTCCATTTCGTAAGGTCGATGGTAATTTAAGAGATAGTTGAACATTGACGTAACCTCCCATTGGTATTTAAGTAGGCGTTCTGGTGTTGCTCGTGTACTCTCTGAGGCTACAAAGCTTTTATTAATTTATATCGTAAATATTCAAAGGAATTTTTTCGAATAGACCCAAAGTAAAAACCAATATTTTTAAAGGTAAAAAATATTTTAGCAAACGTTATATAGTTTACCTAAATTACATATGATTTTCTATACTTTTTTAAAAGTAATATCTGTATGCTTTTAAATTAACGAATTTTAGGTGTAATATTAATTAATGTACTATAGATGAAAAGCCTCAAGAAAAAATGACAAATAATAATTTCATACAGTTTATGGAACAAAGGAATTTTAATAAGATAACAGGGGTGAAAAAGTAGAGAAAACAAGTTTAAACGTAGACAAAGGTAAAAAGGCTAAAATATTAAAATTTGTAATACAGACATAAAAGTTTACCATAATAATTAAATAATATCCTTCTATCCGTTATAAATTTCGCATTAAATTTAATATTGCAAATATGAGCTGTATTATTTACTATTTATATTTATTTTTTAACAGAAAAATAAATATTTTCTGTTTTTTACCTTTTCATTAACCTTCTTGCACGAACTCTACGTCAAAAAAATAATTCTTTTATCGCTTCGAACTAATTCTAAAAATAGTTACAAAGTTGCATAACAAGTCTTGAAAAAAGGCCAAATTTTTTCTTCCTTGCTATCTATTATGGATATTAGTACATATTTTCACTTGTTATTTGATTTTCACAATCTATGATATCAAATGAAATTCTGTGTACAATAGGAGAGCTTTACTTAAACACTTTGAGCAATTTAATTACCTCTCAAAAGATTTAAAAAAAAAAAAAATAAAGCACTTCAGTAAAAAAATATAGAATTAACATCAATATATAAAATTGAATTGAGCAAAAAACGTACTTTTAAATGGTTGTTATTTATTTAACATACATATGTTATATATTATATACATAAATAATATGTAACATATATATTTAAAATGTAGGTAATTTTTTGTGAAATGCTTAATAGTATTGATAATTGAAAACTACTACGACATATTTATATATTTCTTTAAATTCCATAGTTAGCTAGCAAGCACCGCTTTTAACAATACATTGTACTAATGCAATTTTCATTATGTTCCCCAATTACTAATGAGACATTAGATAATTTTTCCTAGGTTCTTTGTGCCTATTTATGGTTTTCTCTTTTGTTAATTTACAACTTTCACGACTTTAAACATAAAAATAAAACTGAGTAATTATTTTTAGTATTTTAGTATATTAGAGCCTGAAGTTTATTTATCCACAATGACAGGATTATTTTATTGATATAGGTTGGATAAAAATAAAGAATTGAAGTAATAAAAAAAATATATACATACTATATACTATATAAAAATATAAGGAAATTAATCAAAATATTCATATTTTAAATCATTAAAGGTCAATAATTTTTTTTTTTAAATCTAAAGATTCTAGATATCAACTCTACGGTTTTCAAAACTAATGTTCAATTGTTTCCTTTAAAAAAAAATAATAAAAATATTGCAAGCCATAAAGTTTAGTATGTCTTCTCAGTGTATTAGATTAGTAATACCAAAAAATCAGAAAAGTCAAACAAATTGTTGTATAGAATAAACTGTCGCATGTTCATAGAATCGGTGATTTGAAAAATCATCCTTAAAAGTCATGGCAACCTTATCCTCCGAAAAATACACAAAATAGTCCAAGTAATTTTTTACCAGCATTGTGAATTATTTTTTGTAACAGATCTAGATTTTATCTGAAATGGACAAAATGCACTATTTTGAAATAAGGAAGACAATAATTAACAATACATATGTTAAAAAAGTTGATAGTAAAAAAAAAACCATGTTTCATTAGTAACTGAGGAAATCGAATAGAATTGTAAAATGACACAAGGTTTCTAACAGATCTATCCATATACTATCTGTATATCCAATAATAAACTCAACGTTATAACATAATCAACTTTATATATAAACTTATGGTATAAGTTTATACCATATCTGGATATGCCCCATATACGGATAAACTTATTAATGATTTAAAAAAAAGAATTCATTTTTATTTCTCTTATTGTTATTATATTATTTATTATTATTAGTTTACTAAATCAACAAGACATACCTAGATATCAAATGAAATTCTGTGTACAATAGGAGAGGTTTACTAAAACACTTCCAACTATTTAATAATTTCTTAAAAGATTTTTAAAAAATACAAACGCACATCAGTAAAAAATATAGAATTACCATCAATATATAAAATTGAATTGAGCAAAAA
>NW_027109968.1:136818-141672 GCF_000696795.3 Halyomorpha halys | reverse complement strand
AATAGCTTATTATTAGATTTATCATTACCTTTAAATATGAATTTTATGACTTATATACATATAATTGACTTGATTAATTAAATCTATAATAGACGCATAAACACGAAAGTTTTAGAAGAAAAAAAAGATCATAAAATCCTAACGATATAGTTAATTGGATGAAATCATTTCACATTCCCCATTAATCCAATCGCTTATACTCTTAAATAAGTCTTTTAATAACATATATATATATATAGTCAAGAAAGATCAATATTTCTTACGAAATTGTGTAAATAAATAATTAGTATTTTAATGTTATCACCATTAAAATACTACAAACAAATAACTCAGACAGTAAACTCATTCGAATCGTATTTCGATTAAAATTACAACAGTTCTCTTTTCCCATCAGTTCGATCGTTTTTATCAAAGAGCCTAAAGTATCCTATATTTTATTTCACTCTTTTATGTTAATTGTTATAATTAGCACTTTTAATATTTTGTAAGAATGTTAGAGTAGTTCTCTAATAAAAAAAAAAAAAATTAATAACCAGCGCAATAATCAAACTGAGTGAATTATTAAGCATAATTTTAGATTGTTCATAATTTTACCGATTCGACTTGCGTAATCACCCGTGACCATTTTCACTTCGATTCTTAAATGGCTCTTGTTCCTTTTACTTCATAAGATTTTTATATATGCCGGTTACATAAGAGAAAATTAAAATATGAACATATATAGTCAAAGAGAACAATCAAGCACATATCAGAGTAATAGTGAATTGTTGGCTTACCTACAGCGTTATATGCGATCCTCTTATTAAAATTAATCTAAATAGTAAACTGCTAATCCAGATGACGTAAGACACAAGACAGCGTACTACACAGCCATCAGTGACATGGCCAAATAACGTAAACGAGCAACTTTCCTCAAGAGACGTATACCCCCACCTCAAACACTTTCTCGGCTCACTATTTCGGGATAAGCATGTGGACGGAAAGAAACAGGATAGGCGTGACTAGACAACAGAACGGTAGAGCCGAACGTAGCGCACAATGCTGAGGTCAGCGCTAGTCCTTGTAACGGTGTACCGGTCGCCCTTCGTCGCTCAAGACCATTCCCTCCTGGGTCCTGCATTGTCCTATCATTAGCGAGCCGCTTCCTGGAGTCTGCCTTCCAGGGCTGTCTTTTGAGTCCCGCTGGTAGGACAATGAAGGGTATGATGGGCTTCCTACACGGCCTGCCTTGGGATGAGTAGTTTCTTCGCCTCAGACAAAAAAACTAGCTACTAGGGTCAAGGAACGATACGAAAATTCATCCGTAAAATGGCAAGATATTTTGGCATTTAAAATCAACTAGGTATAATTGTTTTAAGTAAAAACTTAACGTACTTCTATGCTCGGTAAATTAAATAGAGTTGTTGCACCGGACTGGACTTAGCAGCCTGTGGACCAGATAAACACTTTCACCCGACACCTGCCTGGGAGCTCAGAAACCTGTTAAAGTTAAATCATTAGAACAGCCTCGAAACAATATGTTTCAAAACGAGAAGGGCAACATTCACACGGCCCCATTATGATTGGGGTGAAATTAGCTCGCCGGGCGTCTCTTATGTAATATGTCTTTGTTATCTTTTTTTTCTAACCACTTAACATACTTTGGGCATTGTCAGTGACATTGCAAGAGATGAAGAAAAATACCATTGTAAAAACTATCTATGTGGGATTTTAATGCCTAAAAATAAACAAAAAAGGTCATATCTAGAATGACAAATTTCCAAACTTTCAATATTTTAATAATTTTTTAAACCGTAAAAGAAATTTCTTATAAAGGGGAGGATTAAGAAATCTAGAATTACAATTTTTAACAGATCTTCTAGCGTACCGAAGATTTAAGGAAAAGTGCCTTTTCACACTTTACTCATAATAACCTCTTTAAGTAATGTTTTAATGAACAAAGGTTTTGAAATTTGAAGTAAGCTCTCAAAAAAAAGATTTCTCTACTTTAAATATTTTTAAATTCTAGAGAGAGGGGAGAAGGGAGGTATGGAAATTTTACTTCCCCTACACCCCTCCTCCATGAAGACGTCCTTGAATTGAAAGTAGTGTATAATTAAAAGAAGTTTTTATAATTTTTTTAAATAAAAATAAATATTCTAACCTTTGTAGGCGATGGTCAGGGCTGCGGTCAAGAAGAAAAAAAAGTTTTCAACTGTTTATTTATTGTCGGTCAATCATGTATACATACAAAGCTTCGAATGATATTCTTAAAAATTAAAATCTAAATCTTGTAAATTTATGGTTAGAATAAAGTTAAAATCTACGTATACAACAAGTATATATCCAAATCTCCATTCACTGCCACTATGTGTCCTCCCCAGCTACTTCAGCACCGAATCTGCTTGAGTTGGAAAGGTTGCGACAGTCGTAAAACTTGATTGAAGTACTCTGCCCTTTAACGTTAGCGTGACAATACTCGAACTTGATGAAGCACTCGAAGCAAATTTCACCTATTCTCTTGCTCTTTGGACCCTATGAGTGTGTTGACAGTGAAATTAACATGTAAGAACGATGAAAACTTAAAAATAAAAATTCCATATTCTTCTACATTTAAATATAATTAAAAAAAAAACGTTAATAATTAATAATAATGATTCTGCGAGCAGAAAACAAGACTTACTAAAATGGAAATATTGTGATTTCTAGGAAAATTAGGATAATAACCGAAATCAGTTGAATAAAAGAACCAATCCTTGCTGATAACAAAGACAGTTCGTGTGAATGAAGACAGTAGGAGAAAGATTGATAGTATTCGCACCATTAAGAAGGACAGCAAGGAAGATAGGAAGGTGTTACAATGGGAGAGATCGTCGAGATGAGGGCTCTGATGAAAGTTCCAACAGAACAATTCAAGGATGAAGGAATAACAGCTGGAGCGGTGCAGCGGTTTGGAGAAACTGGAAGCCCAACTACTTAAAATGTATAAGAGTTTTCAGCCAATTTTAATTTATTAATAAACATTTTTCGTTATATATTTCTTGTAATTACTGAATGAAAATTAACTAAACAAATTCTACAGATTTATTCCAGGAAATTCTGAAATGTAATTGGAAATTAAAAAGCAATAGAGATCTTAAAGCTATTACATCAAAGGAATTTATTTCCCATTCACTAGTTAATAATTTTTAATCATTATAGATTGCAATTATGCATAACAGTATACGACGATGTTTGTACAGGCAACATAATTTATAGCGTTCCGAAATTAAACTTACAGAAATCATAGTATCAATTATATCCTGGTAGTAAATTTAATAACAATATTTAAAAAGCAAGGTCAAAATTAACAAATTATTTCTGGCGTAATATTACATAAATAGTTTCAAAACAGTTTTGTACTAACACGTAATTGATAACTAACCAACTTCTTCAACTAGTTATAAAACTACATGCACATAGTATAATTTAAGATTAATAACAATTACAACGAAAAATCAGATGCAAAAATTTTAAAATCAACTTACTCATAATATATAAGTAAGACCTACTAAACAACACTAAGTATAAATAGACATAATGCAAAACAGAAATAACAGACAGGCTACCTGCTAGAAAGAAAAGTTATGCATTGGAAAAATGAAAACAAACCTGGACTTAGTTGTATCACAGGAATAAATTAATTGGAATAGTTATTAATCACAAATAATGTTATGTACTAGTTATTTTATAACTAGTTTAAGAAGTTATTTGTTCTTCAAACTGTTTTTTACTTTGTAGGATATGACTATGCAAACAATAAAGTTACGAAACGTTGCCTAATATAGAATATTATTGAATGGTCCTCAAAAGATAATTTTATATATATAAATTAGTTAGTTTAGAACACAGAAATGTAAGACATCTAGCTAAAGCCACCTCAAACCAATACCTCACGCTAAAGGAAGGCGGTATGCAAATATTACAGATTGTTAAAGGTTCCGCTCCGTAAATTATTGTTGCAACAGTCTCTAAGTTGGTGTTTAAAATTAGCTCTTCGTATAATATGTCACCGTAGAAAAATATGAAATTAAGTTCTTCATTCTGAAATAGGATTAAAAAGTCTTTAAATTCAATTTTCCTGAGTTTGTATATTTCTAAAACAACACGTTCTTCCAATTAATATTCTGATTAAATATTGAACCTAAATTGATTAGGTATTATAAAATAAACTAACAACTCAATTTTAGTTCAAAAAGTGTTCTAGATGATTTAAGAATATTAAAAAAAAGACTATTGAACAGACGTTATTAAATAAGGAAGATTGAAAATGATAAAGATATTTAAGCCATATATATAAGGCAATCCAAAGCAGAATATTTTTAATAGCAGGAAATATAATAGTAAGAATTAAGATATAATAAATAATTCTATAACAGAAAGTGTTATTAATTATTATAATAAAAAAATAAACTAGTTAAATATAATCGTATAATGCTTCTTTGCTTGAATTGTAGCACATTTAACAGAAAAATTACTTTATTTTTTATTTGACGCCATAGATTTTACCGTAGACTGTGGATACTTTTTGACAAAACCACTACTATCTTTGGTAAAGCTTATAGAGAAACCACAGTAGAAAAAGAAGTCCCTGTCTACGGTAATATTTTTAGAACACGTCCATATGAAAAAAAAAAATTAAAAATTTTGGAGAAGCCAGGTTAGAAATGAGTTGGTTTGGGTGGTTGGGAAGTTTACTATGGAAGGATTGGTATCTGGTTCAGGCCAAATCGGCAACATAGGGGACATTGTGGTCCTGATGGATGATTTGATTTGTGACAAAGTAAGGAGCATTAAGGATTTTACGAAGGATTTTGGAATGTAAGGATTGGATTC
>NW_027109968.1:135838-136768 GCF_000696795.3 Halyomorpha halys | reverse complement strand
TTATTATAATAAAAAAAAATAAACTAGTTAAATATAATCGTATATTGCTTCTTTGCTTGAATTGTAGCACATTTAACGAACAAAATTACTTTATTTTTTATTTGACGTATTCCATAGATTTTACCGTAGACTTTGGATACTTTTTGACAAACCCACTACTATCTTTGGTAAAGCATATAGAGAAACCACAGTAGGAAAAGAAGTCCCTGTCTACGATAATATTTTTAGAACACGTCCATATGAAAAAAAAAATTTCAAATTCAAAATTTCACAAATAAACAATGAATTCAATGGAAAACATTGTTTATTTGTGAGCAATGATGATCAGAATTCAAAACTTTCAATAATAAGAGCAAGGATCACGACTTCGTTGAATAATTAATTCAACAATCGTCAATATAAATTATTCCTAATTTTTCTGAGGAGAATCTTCTTTTAATTGATATAATGAATTATGTTTAATGAGATAAAATTAATAAATTCATGGATAAATAATTCTAGTAGAACAGATATAACTGTGAAATTCTTTAGAGGTGGGACTAAAACTCATCTTCTCTTAATCAGCTGATAGTTTTAAAAAAATGTTTCATTAGCTTTTAGAAATTAAAAACTTATGCCTCGAAGATAATGAATCATGGATTAAAGTACTCCAGGCTTAATTCCATGACTACTCTCATAGAGACGAGAAATCAAAGCTGTAGGGATAGAGTTGGGATAACAAAAAGTACGTTAAGTTTTAATTATAATGGTCTTTATAAAAGTAAGAAGATTAATGAGTTATAATCTACGTATACAACAAGTATATATCCAAATCTACATTCAACGCCACCATGTATCCTCCCCAGCTACTTCAGCACCGAATCTGCGTGAGTAGGAAAGGTTGCGACAGTCGTAAAACTTGATTGAAGTACTCTGCCCTTTAACGTTAGC
>NW_027109968.1:129071-135788 GCF_000696795.3 Halyomorpha halys | reverse complement strand
TAATTGTTTTTTTTGTCTTGAAAGTAAAAGGACTTAATTAAAGCAGTAGATAAACATGAGCATGATTATGAAATGATACCAGTAAGAGGACTCGTCAACTTTCCTTCATGCTAGTAGGATTGCGAATAACGGTGCAACCACAAGGTTTCTACATAGCTAAACCTACGGTTACTGTTTCTTCATAATATTAAATATAAAATCAATAAAATGAATATTTAAATTACATTAAGAATATTTCAATGTACGAGGCTGATTGATATTACGCCAAAAGGTTTAGGAAGTGCCATTGGACACATGAAGGAACTGGACAGAGGAAGACTGACTGGAAGGAAGATGCCATGTCATTACCATTCAATGGACTCACTCGGCTATTCAGTCCACATGTCTAATTAATACTATTGTTTGTGTCCTTACTTTCCTTTTGCGTCACTAGTTAAATTTACTATTAGACATTTCCTGAACATACTACTTTACAAGTTTTAATTACTGAAAATTTTACTGGGATTAGATCGTTGTTCTAATGATATCGTAACCAAAATTTGAAAAAATAGTAATAATTAATACAGTATTTAGTGTGAAATCGGATTTGATTGTAGTTTGTTAAAAACAAATAAGTTTAGTATACACTAATTCTCTTCATTTTTCATTACATACAACTGATTTTGACTATTTTTTCCATTCTTTTATAGAAAATAAACATTTAAGAAAAATAGTAATAAAATAAATTTATTCTGATTTCCTACTCCATTTGCCTCAATATTTAATGACGACTTAGGGGATGGTAATGGGCTGCGCAAAAATATAAACCTATCTAACTAAACTAAAGTATTAACTGAAAAGTTATTCAATATAATTATATAATGTATACAAAATGTCAGTAAATGTCAGTTGAAATGATAGTTAAATATCTATCTGAAATTTATGAAAGTGTATTTGAAAATCTAATATTCCAGCAACACTGACGGACTCCCAGAAGAACTGTTAGATAAATCGCTAAAGAACGCTTATTGACATAGCATAAGAACTCAGATGTGTTTATAGGTCTGATCATTAGATCGAATTAGATATATTATATAACTGATGATAAATGACTTGTTCAATGTACCACATCATAATAATTTGTTTTAGTGTTGTAAAGTAAAATTATTTATTTGGCGACCAAACATGGACTTCCCAAATGTATATATAAAGGACCGCCCTATACCCTTCAGGTCAGAATAGCACAATTTAAAGGCCATTTGTGTCCTTGGTAATTAAGACTTATAACTTGGCTACCTTGTTAGTGCAGTGCGAGTCATCTTTTATTTCGTGACATTTATACAATATGAAAACATGATCCTCTATGATTAGAAAAGGTGGGTTATCTGTAGATAACCATCTCCTCCCCTATTTATGTCAGAAAAAAAAAGAAGGGTAATATAAAAAAAAAATTAGTACGATTTGTCTGGCCTAGTAATTTGTTCAATAAAGAGATAAATGTCTTGTTATATCATATCATAATAATAATGTTCTTTTTATTATTATAGTTAGATTATTTATTTGGCGACCGAACAGGAAGTTCAGAAGAACCTATATCCGTATAGCTGTGATGAACACTCAAAGGTGTATTGGGTACGTATGTTTAGTCTAGCATTAAATAGTTTAATCAGGGCTAGTAATTAGTTCAGTTAAGCGATGAATGATTTGCCTAATTATGCCATTTCATGCCAATAAAGTTGTTTCTCGGTCTGGTGAAGCAAGATTAATAATTTATCTTATTCCTAAAATAAAAAAAAAAAATTAAAAAACCCGGAAGTTTAGAAACTATTAACTCTTTTTACATTACAGTAAAAAAAAAAAAAACAGATTGCAAAGAAACGCTCGAATCCCCCCGAAATGGTGATTTAAATCCTAGGCCAAAAGTACCTCCTGAGAAAACAACAAGCGAAGCATAGCATACCGAAACGGCTTGAGGACAATGGGGCAATCGGTGGCTTGCGGTTTTTCGCAACGGTCACCAAACAAGGACCACTCGGACATTAGCCGAAGGGTGGATGGGTCAATTTAACTGTTCAAATAGTATTCTCCTTGCGAAGGTAAGGTCGAGTGAAAGCCCCCCGAGCTGGGGAACCGGTTTTGCTCCGGGTTTCCTGACACTGCTAAAAGTCAAGGACGGCCGCAGCATCACCTCCCACACCCTACGGTACTATCTGTCCCATAGTGCATTCTATAATACTCATATCACATCTAAGGGGTAGGAGAAACGGTGAAACAAATATAAATCTGAAAATGGATGTTTATTGTTTTAAAAGCAAATAATCTCAAATTCTGAACTATAAAACTTTTAAAACCCTTCTTTTAGAACCCCTTTCTTAAACCCTACTTTTTAACCCTTCTTTGAGAGTTCCTATAATCAACATGAGCATGTCAATTTCATCACGTTTCAACAGCTTGTAAAACACTTAGCAATTTCTTGACTAATACTACTTTTCACTCCCACTCAAGAAATATTCCAATATATATTGCCCAAGCAAGGGAGGAAAGTAAATAAACGAGCATTTGAGGGGGAGGGTATGAGGTTTAAGGAATGAAACAATAGAAGATATATATCATAAATCACACATAAAAAAAAGTTTTTCTTACTGATTGCATATATAGGTTCGAATAAACAGATTGCATAATAATTGCATCTAAGGAACAGAATAGTAATAATAGGCATTGAAAACCTTTCCAGTAATAAAAGTGAATGAAAAATAACTTTTCCTAAATTTAATATACTCCACTGAATATAATAACTTAAAAAAAAAAAAACTCACAAAAGATATTTGTACTTTCTAAAAAGTAATATTTTGAGGACAAACCATGACTTCAACACGGTTATATAGTTTGTAAAAAACTTTAACAATATATTGACTAAAATAAAATTTATCAAATTTATTATTAATAAATTATTTTTAGTTTTCAATTTACTATTAGAGGATAAAATATAATAACTTAATAATAAAACTTGCACGGGCACATTCTTTACGTATTATATATAACAGTAAGCTATTATCTCTATAAGTAAATAGAGGCTAAAGATTTAATTGCGAAATTAAAACAAATTGTTATAGCTTAATAATTAAGATTAAAGGAGTAGAAAAGTAAATGCGAAAATAAATCTTCTATTCAGACTTTTGTATTAATTTAAAAAATTTCTGAATTACTTAATTCATAATTTCTGAAAATTACTGAAAATAGCGTTTATACGTCTACTAGTTATCAGATTAACCTTAGAACTAAGAATTTTAAGAAAACTTATCATATTTAAAATGTAGACAAATAGATGAAGAATAGATGTTATATCATATAGGATATAATATTTAAAAAATTAATTTTAATAACAAGGTAACTATTATTATTTTAGTGTTATTAAAATTTGAGAGAGAGAGAGAGAGAGAGAGAGAGAGAGAGAGAGGGGGGCTTGTGGTTGGGAAATGAAATGAAACAATTGTAGATATAACTTACGATTTCTTAATCACTACTTATGATGACTTATCACAGTTGATTTCTAATTGGATATATAGGTTCAAATATACAGAAAGTATAATAATTATATATAAGAAATTGAATAACAATAATGCACTTTGAATACTCCACGAACCATAGCAGGAAAAAAGTGAATGACAAATAAATTTTCATAAATTTAAAACACTTCAATGGCGATTTTTCATGTTGATGAAAACTATAAAATAATTTTCACTAAATTAAGTTTTACTCAAATGACATATTTGTACTTTTTATGTCATAAAAATTAAAGTACTAAGTATAGAATAAAAAATAGCCTTTTTATCACCTATCAAATTATATCTATAGGCAATTTTACGTAAGAACAATCAAAGATAAAGTATCTCGTTGTAATATAATTTTAAATCGTGAGGAAAAATTAAATAAATATTGTAATTTATACTATGTAACTTTATTATTATATTTTTTATGGCATCAAGAAAAGGAAATATTAAATTTATCAGTTTAACACTACGCCGAATTGCACTAGATAAAATATTATGGAGGTTGTGTTTCGGCTAATAAAATAGGAATGTACTGTTTTTAACAATTTAGTAACAAACTGCAACAAGAAACAAATCCATCAAAAGTTAATAAGCCCTGAGCCGACAGATTTAGATATGTATAGATTGGACAGAGGTGTGTAAGACAACGATTTAAAAATGATTCTATTCCAGCCAAAAATTAATAACGATTGTACATATGCATCAATGAGGTAAAATAGGTACATACATTTTTTTTTAAACACATTTGCAAACTATTTATGAGTTATTTTATCATAGGATTTGTTAGTCATCGGCCATTCAATGTTCTAGTCTCATCAGTTTAATTTGTTGATAAATTTACCTAAGTTCGTTAGCTCATGAGGTTGGTATAATAGCTCAAGTTTTATTTAAAGATATACAGATTTGACTAAAGATTTAAATTATCTCCGAAAACTCTAAAACTTTGAAAACATAAATGAGTTGATATACGATTATTTTAAATCATCACAGGTGTTTAAGGCAATAAACTAAATAACTAATTCACAGCTGTTAAGGATGAAGAAAAAACATGATATAACATTATTATCGAAACAACATTCTTAGAATGTCGGAACCTGTTGAAAATTAATTATGACTGTACACGAGTCATGAGGTTTGAAAATTCCATTCCTCGGCCATTATGCAATGAGAATACATTCCAAACAGACACATCCTCGAAACATAGAAAGTGGACACAAACAAGAAGAAAGCTACATAATCAGCTATTTATAGATATTCGATTTCACAATAACAAATGTCTACCGGCCTCTCCGGAGTGTCTCCATCTTCTTTTATTACAAAAGCACAACTGTCATAAACATTTTTCAAAGCACTAAATTTAAATAAGAATCATAATAACTATCTATAAATTAATATTTAATACGAAAAAATTTCGTATTAAATATTAATCCACTATAATCCATACATATGTATAATAATAATAAATGCTTAGCAGATCCGAAGGTTCGATGCCGATACCTCGATACGTTTTGGTCAACGTTTGCCCGTCGGTTTAGTGATTATTAAAATTTTACGGATCCATTCATTACCTAGTCCTGCAACTTTACACCCACAGCATATATGTATATGTATAGCCGATCATAAGTACAGGATCATAGAGTTGTATTGAATTCTGTTGAGCAAAAACTGCCCAGATATAATATTTTCACATTTTCGAGATTATCAATATTTTACTTAGTTTATATTCATTCTACTTATCTGTCAACTATATAGATTTCAAATTATGAAAAAAGTTACATCAAAAATTAAATAAATTTGTACTAAGATTTCAATCAATATTATGATTTTATAAAAATATTTTGGTATGGGCATATAAACTATATTTATTTATTATAATACTATATATTCCCTGCCCTGTTTAATACAAGATCTCATTCTACCCATTTGTACATGCCTTCCCATAAAACAATTTCCTTTAAAAAATTCCTTAACTTTCGAGCTACCTCATTTTGGAATATACACCAGTACAAATTCTTGAAACATCCTTCTTAAATTCATTTAAACATTAATTATATATCCATCTCCTATATTATTAATCTTTCGTGTACTTGTAAAGAATAAATATCCATGAACGTTAACAAAAATATGTATCATTTATCATATAATGTTACTAATTTATTCATGTAATTATTAATATTAAATTTAATACTTTTTAATTGCATATAATGTAAGCAAAACAAACCTTGCTTGTATTGTTTACATTTTAATTCTTTGGAGACCACTGTATTAAGGTATATTTTTCACTCATAAAAAATTTGATAACTTTTTTTTTTTTATTGATTATATAAAAAAAAGTTTTGGGGTTTGTTGGGTCTCTAACTCTTCAGTTGTGTCCGTGAATTCAACCTCACTAATTAAAGGTTATTTTTTATTTTTATTATAAGTTTTTTAATTGAAGGGTAATAATATAATTTGCTACAATTAAGGGCAGTCAGTGTACAAAGTAATTACTCATACAATGTGACAATAAAAAAAGTTAACAAAAAACTAAATACTTATGATAAGTATAAACAAAAATATACATAGTAGGAAGTTAGTCCTTGTGGACTTTTTATTTTAATAAAATAAAATGACAATTTTAATAAAAAAAATTTTCTCTGTTTTGTACCTTTTCAACCACCACACGGACTTTCTACCAACGGTCTAAAACATACGACCAACTATTAATCTTGAATAAAAATATATATACCAATATAAAAATACAGCATAATTTCTGTACAAGATAATGGAAACTAAATTTAAGTTAGAATAAAATAAATACATATTTGTACGAAAATAGAATATTTACATTCAGCCATGGAAACTAAGAACCAAACTTTGTCACTCTACTGTGAAACTATCCTATTCATTTGTTGGTGTGGTTAGATTTCTGATCGCTACATTAATCAACATCATTTTAAACTCACTTGAAACCTTTTAACAATAAATGAGATTTTTAAAAATAATTAAAAAAAAAAAAAGAAACTATAGACTCATCAGGAATAAAAACTGGGGGATAGTAGAAATAACAAACTGTATGTTATTAAAGGATGGAGTCAACAAATAGGTAAACAACGAACAGGCGAATATATAGGCGTAACATATTTAAAATTACATTAAACACATTACATTATTCTTAAAAAAAAAAATTAATACTTTAAAAACATAT
>NW_027109968.1:120666-128011 GCF_000696795.3 Halyomorpha halys | reverse complement strand
ATCATTAAGAAAAATTCATGCTGTGATAGTGAAATAAAAGAAGTGAAGTTTCCGTATAAAAATATTGTATAACTAAAGAATTTCCATTAGATAAAAATAAAACCAAATGTTAGTCATCATAATAATCCTAATGAGAGAGGAAGAGCTCCGAAATCTTGGATGAGAATGATAAAAGAAATATAGAAACAATGGGGAAGAAGTGATTTAGAATATAATATTTCTACTAAATCTTTTTTTAAAAACTCAATTAAACAAATTGAGGGTGGCAATAAACCCAAAATTTATATGAATTTCATCAAATGCTTCGGAAACCAGATGAAGGGGCAAATACCATCTCCGCAATGTTTTGGTGAATATCAGGATAGGTGGCTCTCCACTGTTGTCTGGTCCTCGGTTTCTTTTTTTATTTCCTCATCAAACAGTAACATGATAATAATAACATTTTATGTTATTGGGTTTAGACGCGTATAAATGCTTTTCTGATATCAATTTCGAAGTTAGTATTGACAGAGTAGGAAAGATTTTTTTTCTGGACAGGTTAAGTACAGAATACCACAGGTAAGTGTACAGGTACCCTTTGATTTTTTTTTTAATTATAAATTCATCTTGAACTATATCTACTAATATACAGTAAATATGTTAACTAACTGTGATATAGTGAAAATACTTAAAGTAGTGCACATTAAAAAAAATTTCAATTAAAGTCAAAATATAGAATTGTTGATAAAAATCAAAAGGACAATGTAACTAATTATAGGATTTTTAATAGGAAAAGCCTGGAAACGTTGATGGAAAAATACATTTGAAATAAAGAAATTAGTCAGAAGGACTTTAAAAAAAAAAACACGCATTATGAGAAAACTATGTGAACCAATAGAAAACTAGAGATAAAATTGTATATATTAAAATAGCATAAAAGGAATTTTATATAGATTTTTCAGAAAAAAAACAAAAACATATCTGTCATTGAGAAATACAGTATGTTACAAATGTTAGAATTAGTAGTACATGAAATAAATAACGTTCAAATTTTATGTGAAAACATAATAGGAGCAGTCACAAAAAAATATTGAATTAATAGAAGTCCTGAGTTTGATCGCTGTTTTCATCACTGAGAAAAATTCAAAGCATATTTATTTATTCCACAACGTTTTATTAAAAAACAAGAAACACAGATTAGAGCAGATATTAGCCTACATAGGCATAAAACCTTTGACAATATATGTTGCAATAATCCCTATACTTTGGGATTATTAATCCTTTAAAATAGAAAAATACATAATAAATGGTGTCAATAAACTTATACATATTATTTCTACATAGAAAAAAAAGAAGCTTTATACCTCAATTGATTAAAATATGACTATATATTTTTTAACCAACAAGGTTATATTTACTTCCAAAGAGAAATTAAATAATCCCATAATACGGAGTGTTTGCATTATTTGAAAATATAATGAAATTAATGTCTGATTTTAAAACGAAGAATAGCTAGAAAAAAAAAAGACCCATTATTACTGATATAAATAAAATCCACTATTCCATTTATTTCGAATAAAAAACTTTTAACCCACTTTAAAAAAAAATGTTTTTTTAAAATTAAATGATATATGTATATATAGTTGACCTAAATATTGATATATAAGAAGATGGTCAGGGTTGCGATCAAAAGTGAAACAAAAATAGTTTACAACTATTTATTTTTTATTTATTTTATATTGGAAAATAAATAGTTGTAAACTATTTTTGTTTCACTTTTGACCGCAACCCTGACCATCTTCTTATACATTTAAATTAAATGAGTTGTTCTAAAAAAAAAAACTTCTCTCAAGCATTACAAAAAATATTCACAACTAAATGAACTAGCATCTCTTTCTCATATGAACAATTAGAATTACAAAATTATAATCATTGCTGTATTTGAAGAAACTCCCATTATTATTTATTTCGTCAGATGAGTTGTAAAACACAAACAGATAAATCCCATATCTGTCCAACTATTAATGAACATATTAGGCTAGTCATTCAAAAGATCAATTAATCCATAAAGACATCAGACAATATACAGACCGTAAAATTAAATTAAACAGAAAAATATAAAACGTCACTCAGAAAAAAAGATAATTGGAGTAGCAGATTAAGAATTAGGGATTATAGATTATTGTCCATAAAGGATTATACATTATAGCCCATAAAGGATTATACATTATTGTTCATAAAGGATTATATATTATACATTATTGTCCATGAAGGATTATACATTGATTCAACCTATTGTTTGCCTACGAATAGGGTTTTCCGATATTTATTCAATCCTAAATAGAAAAACCATATCAATTTTAACCAGGATGAGGATAAACCATGGTAGTACAAATCTCGGAATAACATTAAATACAGATTTTTACCTAAAAAGGTACCCAATATATGAGGCTGGGTGGACTCCAGAATCCACAGGGTTGACTCACGGCAACTAACTAAAACGGGCAACAAAAAAAATTTTCTCCCCAGGCGGATTCAAACCTTCGTCCAAGGTCCAGCCGGATTCGTCCTTATAACGTGCCTTACCACGGTGCCACCACCCTCCCCCTAATGTCAATTAATGGTATAAAGTGAATATTATTGCTTGGTTTTCACAAATAGATGAATTAACAACGTGAATGATTCAGAGGCACACTAAATTAATATTAAAACACATCTGAAATTAGGAACTATTTAAGATATAAAATTTTAGCTTCTGCCCTTAATTTATGGTTCATATCCGAATGTATTTAAATTATACAAAAAAAAACACTCAATGACAAACTAAACATCAGAGGATTCAGATTAAAACCGTTAATAACAGTCACTACTGAGCGAGGATAACAGAGTAATTTGGAAAATAACTGTTAAGTTATTTCAGAAGATTTTAATTCTTTAAAAACAAAATGAATATTGAAAATATAAATAGCATATTCTGAAACATATGTTAAGACCGGTTTGAAATTTATGCTAATTATTATAGCATTACGTAATTAGTAGGTCAATTTAGATTATATAATATCATTGGTTTGATAATTTTATAAAATAACAGCTGGTTACCCGTTATTCATACAGTAACCATCGATGAAATTAACTTTATCATACAGTTACCTTATTAAACAATAGAAAGGCTTTTATTAGTAATTTCCTTGTATTAAGTTTGAAGTACCAATAAATAATATATTAATTATAGATTGTATTAATCCGTAAGTATAAGGTTTTTAAGAGTTCTTGAACTGGAGAACCACCTAAAAAAAATGTTTGGGATGAAAAGCAGACTTTTAGAATTTTTTTGTTAAAAAGAACCAAAACGGCGCAAAAGACAAAAATAAAAGTTACAAACGGAAATGTGAGTTACTATTAGAAAGAAATATAAAAATAATTTTTTTTAAAAAAATGAATTATTGAGATTTGACTTTTGTTGTTCGCTGCATAATAAATTAATTTATTCTTTCATTGACGTAAATATTTACCTGAATCAAAATGAATTGCAAAAATGTTTTCAATTAAACGATTATCATTTTTGGTAAATTCATTGAATTACTGAATGAACCTGTTTAAAATTTAAATTAAAAACAATCCATTACAAAAGACTGATCTACATGACTGTTATAAGGCCTATCTGGAAATACGGAGTTGAGCTATGGGCTCCACTAAACCGTTGAATTCCTCCCGAATCCAATCACTACAGTCCAAAATCCTTCGTAAAATCCTTAATGCTCCTTACTTTGTCCCAAATCAAATCATCCATCAGGACCTCAATGTCCCCTATGTTGCCGATTTGGCCAGAACCGGATACCAATCCTTTCATGATAAACTTCCCGACCACCCAAACCAACTCGTTTCTAGCCTGGCCTTGAGATCTTCTCATCTAAAAATGTTTTTAGAGTTCTATCAATAGGTAGATTCTCTACATGTTTGTATCATGTCATTATATCGCTTACAGGAAATTTACTTGATGTACATATATTTATACAGTTGTAAATGGCAATAAAAAAATTTAAAAACAAATATTAGTAAATTGGCGGCCTTTTTATTTAAAATAAGGTCTATAAATAAATACACTGTAAACATTACTGCGCTTGGTTTTGTCAGGGTTGTTCTGTAAGGGAAACCACAGAGGAATATACTGTTCGGAGCAAAGTCGTATCAGCTCCTGAGTCCATGAGCTTTCTTATTATCTAAAGTCCTGTTGGGGAACCTGTATTACTTATAATAATTAAACATATATATTATAATTTACTTATATTATATGCGTTCATTCTTCTTTTCTAAGCGTTTCTACTTTTAGCATCTACCGTGTAAGAGCCGTTAACATACTAGAAGACCCTGTAGCAGTTTGAGACGCTCTTAGAGTCACTCGTCATTTCAAAAAGAGAAAGAAATATATTTTATACTCAACTGAAGTTAATAATACTATTTAATATGGAATTGAGCTCTGGGGCTCGACAAAACCATCAAATTCCTCCCGCATCCAATCCTTACAATCCAAAATCCTACGTAAAATCCTTGATGCTCCTTACTACGTTACCTATAAACTCATTTACAAAGACCTTAACATCCCATTCGTTGCAGATGTGGCCCATAACAGATATGCGTCTTTTCATTCAAAACTCCTTAACCATCCTAACTCATTAATTCTTCATCTTTCATCCTTAACAATTCCTGATAATCCTCCGAGGCGTCTGAAAAGAAGATGGCCACGGGACCTCCTAATTTAAATTAATGTTTGAAGTGTCACCAATGGTTGGTTCCTTCTCAAGATTTTCAAGTGTATATGAAACATACAACATATTTACTTATTGTATTTATTATTTGTACAGTTGTAAATCACATTAAATAAATTAAAAAAAAAAATTTAATATGATGCCTAGAAACATTATATGATGTTTCCGTTTAATTGACAATATGAATAAATATATATGGAAAATTATATGCAACAGAAAGCTCACCTAGTTATTTAAATCTAACGACTTTGTTTTTAAGTTTTCGAGGAATTATGTTATTTTTATTTATTTATTGACATTTACAACTGTACATAAAATACAAGTAAATTTGAAGTAAGATCATTATGGTAGGATAGAGGTATGTAGAGAAACTACCTATTGGTAGCACTCTTTAAACTTTTTTACAATATATGGTCTCGAGGCCATCTTTTCAAACGTTTCAGAGGATTGCCAGGAATGAAATAGGGTGCAAGGTTAGAAACTAGTGGCTTTGAGTGTTTAGGGAGTTTACATTGGAAGGATTGATATCTGGTTCGGGCAAGATCGGTTACATAAGATACATTAAAGTCTTTATGGATGATTCTATTTGTGAAAAACTAAGGATCATTGAGGATATTTGAAGGATTGGATACAAGAGGAATTCCAAGTTTTAGTGGAGCCTCAAAGCTCAACTCCGTATGTCCAGATAGGCCTTCTTATTGCCATGTAGATCAGTCTTTTGTCACGAATTGGAAGTTTAGACAGTTTTCCCAGTAAGTGCTGTAATAATCGGAATCGAACCTGTCTTTTCAGTCTTGTGTGAGGATTCCAAGTTAGTCGTTTGTCCAGATGAAGTCCAAGTTAGCGGATCTGTTCTATAGAGACAAGAGCAACATTATTAAAGTATACTGTAGGGCATTCAGATAATGTTATTTAAAAGTTAATTCGAGCATCTTTTGATCAAATAATATGAATTAGCAATGTCTTCACGATTGTTTACTGCATCTCATGATCAGTACAATCAACATTTTCTTCATTTTTGGAAAGATAATTTAATAATTTTAGGAACAATTCATCTGACAACACATATAATTTAAAATCTTCTCTTTTTCCCTAAACAGAACTACCAAAAAAACCATAACATCTTAAAATCTTTTATAGATTATATTTAGATACCAACATTACATTTTTTTAATTTCATTTAGGCTTAATTTTAAAATATCTAAATAATTTTAAGTGTGCGTTTTCACACGACGTTTTACATCAAATATTTATCCAGAACAATAGCTAACTAATTAAATACACCGATGTTTCTTTTCTTAACCACACCTCTCACAGAAAGAGTCTGTACAAACTATCTCACGTCTTCTTACCCACTGCTTGTGAAATTCAACTTTCCCGAGAGTACATTCAGTGCAGAAGCTTATTAACTCCAATGTAATTTTAATTAATGCAACTTCTAAACTATGTTCAAGAACAAAGGCACCATATTATAATCCATTGTTTTCTGGGCACGCTACACTGACATTCATGATTAAAAAAAAAAAAAGATCTTTTAGATTTTATATCGTAGCCTGTTTGAAGATTCCGATCCATAATGAATTATTGACGAATACTTATAATATATCAACTATTCATTTTATTTTGTGAAGGTAACTCAATTAAAACGGCTCTAAAAATAAAATAATTAAAATAGATATACCTCTGTAGGAAGGAGTGATATAATAAATAACAAATATTTTTTTCATTATATTAATATATACTATAACTAGTTTCCATGCTCAATATTAAAACAGTTAATATGGATTCTACCGAGAGTCAAACTCTCTTCAGGCCATAATGTAATTCCTTACCCATATTCATCTGTAAAACTTCCTTGTTACCCTCATTTAAACATGAACTATATATCCATCTCCTAGTCTATCAAACTTCCGTGAACTTGTGAATAATAGGAAACATTAGAAGCATAGATAAATGAGTATTTTCGTTCAAATTTTATTTTAATTAAATATTGTTATGGATTCATTCAATTATGTTCAAAAGTTAATGTAGCCAGACGGTGGTAAAGTTGTTTCTAATTGTTATTCTTAGGGTACCAAGTGTCCATGAATAAAGATTTATTTTCATTCAAATGTATTTATTTAAGTAACGATTCATGGATTAATTTTATTTAAAATTTAAAAAGAACCTTATCACATGTAAATTTGTTAGTTAATTTCTTTATATATAACGACCTCTTAGACATTTCCAACAAGTTTTTCCAATAAACTTCTATATGAATGGAAATTTGATACAGATAGCGAATATGATAAAGAAATCATAAACCGGAACAACACATAATATTGGTAATGCGATAGGCGGATTTAAAAAATTCTGGATTATTAAGTTACTAGAGCCATTTATTCATTTACTGTTCAATTTAAAAAAATTTATAATTTAACATTAAATATGCGTTAAAATGAAATATGAAAAAAACATGGATCTATT
Organism: Halyomorpha halys; assembly: GCF_000696795.3. NCBI lineage: Eukaryota > Metazoa > Arthropoda > Insecta > Hemiptera > Pentatomidae > Halyomorpha > Halyomorpha halys. Next base: position 120,800 of record NW_027109968.1, on the reverse strand, counting down.
CCATGAAACGTTAAATTACAAATAAATAGTTTTTTCATTATTCGCATACCTTTCTTGACCCCGACCTGGACGACTACTAATATAAAAGAATCTGTACTTGTCAGTAAAACAGTTTTGATATACTCCATTTATTA
>NW_027109968.1:113739-120596 GCF_000696795.3 Halyomorpha halys | reverse complement strand
TAAAAAAGTAATATTTTCTAAGCTTTTTAGAGTGATAAAAAATGTAGAGTTCTTTGCAGAATTATATCTGAAAAGTGTTCAAAGGAAATCATGAGAAAATAAATAATAAAATATTAATCACGTTTAAAAATACGAAAATTGTATTTAAAAAAAAAAATAGCTGGCTGATTGTGATCTTACAGTGAACACCACATTGAGAAAATTCCCCGGGGAAAATGTTATCCAATAAACAAGTAGACATCCCCTTCGTCAGTATTCTTGTCCGGCAGCCGTTCGCTCGCCAGGAATGGGTTAGTTGGTTCCCATTTGGATGGAAGAGAATCTGGGCCGGAGCCAAATCCGCCACTACTCCAAAATCCGGACAACAAAAGCAACCTGTTACACATCAGCTCGGCTCCGACTTCCTGGACGTTATCGAACAGATCGTCCTTCGAGAGCCCAAGGTCCTTGGCACAGAACAAGAAGAAGGTCTGGACAATCTTCAGATATCATCATGGAGGAAAACTAGAACGAATTCGGAGTCGGCTGATGAATAATAAAGCGTTCTGGATTGTTTACAGATAAAGGACCAGTTAGAATTAGATAATCCTGTGGAAAAAAAAAGAAATACTTCAGAGCCGAGAAAGCTGGTGCTGTAACAGGCTGGGTCACAAACCACCATGTGTGATATTTTATCAATATTTATGAATATATAAATTATTATTAATTATTATTGCTTAATAACATTATTTAAGAGATAAAGAACTGAATAGAATGTAGGGTGTATACACTATTTTGTGTAGGACAATTTTAAATATCCATACTTTCACTTGTTCGTATATAAAATACATAGTGAAAGATTGGATGCAGTAAAAAATTTCAAATTAAAATTTACAACAGAATTACACGTTCTAAGTTATCCAAATTACTAAGACTAGCAAAACATAATGTGTCTGAATTTGTGTGAACGAGGTAGATTAGAATCTAGGATGTCTTATGTGCAGGTATGTTGGATTTTTTAAGATCACAATTCAATATAAAATGTCGTTACTTGAAAAACTAAAAACGTTAAAATAAAAGATTATTCTAATAAAAAAAAATAATAATTCGGAAATAATACAATCCATACCAAGGGATGGAATGTAATAACTTATGTCCTGAAACATTTTAGTGGGTTCTTAGAGACGTTTTCTACAAATGTGGCGCTCGGTCATAGCATAGAACATGGTGACTAAATTTTTTTTATGAATTGAATAAATAATGTTCATATTAAGTTACAGCAAATGGCTACTTGTTGAACATAAAACATTGTAATTAAAAGGAATTTAGCATTGTGATAGTTTTCATTTTTTCAAGCACCATGTTTACGACCGAGTGAGTGCCTTAAATAATGAAAAACCAAATCGTTTTCGGGAGCCTGATTATTTCCAATTTTTTTTTTCTTTTAGATTAAATTACTTTGTAAACTTTTTTTTTTTTACTAGGTTCTTGAAAATGACTCCAAATATTTTGATTAAATACATCATATCGATGTACGATTAGTGTTCTTTAATATTAGCTAGGTTTTATCTTAGAATATATCCAAAAATAGTCTGCAGTATAATTTTAATTATTTTTGCAGATAAAAATAGTATATTAAAGAAACTTCTTCACTTTTAAAAGTAGGGGAACTATCAGTAGCACACTAACAACAAAATCGTAAATGATCTATAATTTTATGAAAAACACAACTCTGTAATTTAACAGCTTGAAAGCTCCTGTAAATCTTTTTATCCTTTTAAAAATGTTTCAAACATTAACATGATTAAACACTAATTGTTTTTAAAGAAAGCTTTGTGCTGTTTACAAAAAGTAACCCAACTAAAATAGTGTTTGTAATTCTCACATTATAATTATAAAAAGATTCGTTATAAATTTGAACCTTCAACGAAATTAAATGTGTTCCTTCTCTGTTAAGTATTAGGGTATAGCCGAAATAAAGACCTCTCTTACATTTGAGGTCTACTATCACTTCAGAGGGGGTTACACATGACGGTGATAATGAATGTAGCTGTGAAAGTGAAAGTTATTTGAGGAACTATGATCGTGTAACCTAACATTTTGCTCTCATATAATCAGGATTTGCATAATATTTGGTAATACTATAAAAAATTCGCGCGTGTACGATAAACTTACTTTGACAATTATCGATACTTTGGAACTTACTACCTACTTTGCCCACCTTACTTCGGATATTATTAGCGTTGTATTCTATATACAGTAATAACATCAGCGAATGACATTACCTTTGAAATACTAACTTACCCTAATGGCAAGAACAATAAAGGAGATTGCAATGCACCTTGGGGGTTGCCACGGGTAACACCTATTGGTTATAACTCATTAATTGTTTGTTACTTTTTATTGATTAGGAAACTTAAAAAGTGTATATTCTATTTATAACGAACTTATCTTTCCTAAGTCTAGAAAGTTTGTAGAAATTACATTTTAATCCCAAATTACTTGTTATTTTTTTTTTATCTTTATTTTCCATATTTTCGTCTTCCTTCCTGTACTTTATTTTATACATATCTTTTTAAAATTTTTAATTTATTATTTACGTTTTCATATTGTTTAGTACTTTTTATAATCCTCGCTACTTTCTAATGCTCACTCTACATCTTATCAAGATTTTTTAAATTTACTTTGTTCATTATAAATGAAAATCTAAAGAAGCGTTTAGGATCAATTTTTCGAAAATACCACAAATTTAGTCCAGTTGTGATAATATTGTTATTTTGAAAGAAATAATAAGAAAAATCTAGGATCACTTCAAAATTCATATCAACATTGTACAGACAATCTTGTTATTTTTACATGAAAAAAAAAAATTAGAATAACGTATTTCAAAATTGTCATATTGGCGATTTCCAATCATTGTTGGTCCATTGATTGATATCAGTATTTTTGGTATTATACCATTTTAGAAAAAGTGTCTTAGAAATATTTAAACATTAGAAATTGAATGGAAATGTTACAATACTGCCGAAGTATACTATATTTCACATAACAATACTTATCACTTTAAAACACTGTTTAGATGAACATGTAATGTATGGGATCATGTAATGTATAACTAAACAATATCAAATAAACACAAAGTATTGTCTATATTACATAGTATGAAGACGTGAAAACAGGAAACTACTAATACTATTTATATAACTAATACCAATGTTCAATAGACCTAATGACCCATCTTGAATGAAAATGTTTAATACCATTTGCTATATGGGTGTTGTATAATATAATATCAAAAGTTGCATCATTCAATAATAGCTACGATAAACATATGTAACAGGCGTTAATTGCCAAATCAGGAATAAATGGTGCGGGATGAGAAACTAACTAGTAGTTATCGGACTAAGCAATTGCGATTACGTGCGTCAGGTCTTAATAGAACTCATTCCAACAACAACAAACAGTAACATGTGAGTTACGACGCTTAGATTGTTTGTATTTTTTTTTATTCTTATTCTAAAGTATTCTTAGACCTATATGGACCTACTGACCTGAACTTTGGAAAACAGCTAAACCTTCATCAAACAACCAATCTAAAATCCTCAGAATCAGAGTCAACGCACCCAATTTCGTTTCCAACAGAACACTACACTATGACCTTCATATCACTCAAGTCATTGACCTAATACCAACCAAATTTTCAAAAAATGTTACCAATCATCCCGTAAGGGAATCATCAATAATGAGAAAGCTGACCAGCTCGCAAGCTGAACAACCTTCTATAAGGTCAGAACCATTCTTAGACATTTATAAAAGGGATCATCAAAAAGAAGTGCATGACTGGACATGGAAGATAGGAGTGAAGGGAATCTATAGGTCTAAGACAGGCCAAGATTTTAATAACTAAACCCTCTACTTCCAGAACTAAGTGGCTGCTAGGCCTAAACAGAAATGAATTCTGATTGCTCATAGGAGCTCTTAGAGGTCATGAAAGACATAAAAAACATACCTGCCGCTTATGTGGACAGGACCCTGAAACTGCCCTACATTACATATTAGATTGTGACCGGTGTGCGTCACTAAGACAAAGGCTTCTAGGCTCTTATAGAATCCTAGAAAATAAGGCATCCTTTATAAATTGGCCATCCCTTTTAAATTTCATTAGAAAGTCAAAAAGGTTGGATATGGAGGAATAGAAGTTATATAAAAGAGTAATTCTATTGGTCTGTCTTAGGACTGGCAAAAAGGACCAATAGGCCCACTTGCCGGACTTGTTCCCCCCACCATTACCAGTACCAGAACCAATAGCAATCATCCAAATCCTTTGGTCCAATCTTTATCTTGTCCCATTAATCCCTACAATGCAACCCGGAGGTTGAAATGACAGTGGCCATGAGACATATTTTAAAATAAATACTTCATTTAAAGTTCTGTCAATAGCCAAATTTTCGACTCATCTTAAGAGTGTTTGCGACTTATCGCACTTGCTCAACCTCCTCTGGCTCAGTAACAGTGATGCGGCGGGAAGGCCGCACTGGGATTACGAAGAGAGCTCCAGAACCCAGCGTTTAAATATTGAATATATATATTTTAACCGGAAGATTATGGATTGACCGTGTGTATAGATGAATGGAATATGGTTCGGGTGCGGTAAAAAAAAAAACTCAAATAGTAAATAATTATACTATTTGAATTTTTTTTACCACACCCGGACCATATTCCATTCATACATTTTAACCATATAACTTATACTTATCTATGTACATATTTTGGTTCTTTTTTTTATGTTTTTATTTATATCTCCCTATTAAATAAATAAGTTTATAGTGATCACTATTTGTATAATCACAATTTGTATGATGGGGGTTGGTCCGTCATTAGGAGAACTCGAGGGGGGAGGGCGTACCTTTCTAGTTTATAAAAAAAAACAAATTTTTATTTATCAATTTATTTTTAATTTTTATTTTATAAATTATTGTAAATAGGACCAATTATATCACTATTCCTTATGCCCAAGTCTCTGCAAGGTTGAAATATTTAAACAGTTAAAGTATATACTTTTGAACCTAGAGACTAATTATTATTGAAAATTACTTTAAAAAATAAGGCACATTGGGAGTTACAAATTAGATAGCAAAACAATGCTATTTACAATAAAACTAATCAGTCAACAATTTTCTAATGAAGAAATAAAATATTGCAGAGAAGCCAGTTCGAACCTGACATGGGGGAGATGATGACACTGATTTTTACTTTGTGCCTAGACCACGGCACATATTTTTGACTGTGATGAATTAGGTTGTTTTAGGATAGCCAATCCATCTTGAAGTATGTAAGAGTGTTAAATCCAATAAAAAACCAACCTAAGAAACGTGATTTTTTTTTCAATTGGCCTATAGACTCGAAAATCTTTAACTACCTACACCATCTTCTTCTAATTCTGTTTATCTTTGGCGATGACTTACCTGTTTATTAAGCGGTGTTCACCCCCATCCTTCATGATCCTGTCCACCCACCTGTGTTTCGTCCTCCTTCTTGGTCAGTTTTCTAGGTGTTAGGTGATCACAGTGATAAAGAAAGGACCTGTTTTGCGGCTTCATGTCAAATGTCCTGCCCGTTGTAACATCTTTGCATTCATACCAAGTTGATATATGATATGATGCGTGCATTTCTGATATTATTTCTTCATTCGTCTTCCTTCTCTAAATCTCTAATTCCATGTCGTACATTAAGCCTACTATCACCCAGATATCTTAACGTTCAAAAAACATGATCATAACGATATCATAATAAATCACTCATCTTTAGAACGATCAAGAGTCATTGATATACTACACCAGATCAAGAATCATCCTCTACGTTGCGTCCTTCTTCAACGGTAGAAGGAGCATCAAGAAGCGACGCAATCGCCAATAACAGACCGCATCCTCCGATTACGAGATGGGACGCTTTCTAGAGGTCCTCACCCAAGCGTCCTTTCGCTTCTTGGGGGAAAGGTCAACGGTAAGGGTAGTCTTCGGCGGCCTAGCGCTCGTTCAGAAGGTTGCTAAGTATTATTACTTTTATTGTTTTAAAAGATAAGCTGGCGAAATAATTTAGAGCAAAAAAATTAATCCAAAAGGGATCATGGAGCTGGGACCATTGAATGGAGGCGTCCATTTAAAGAAAATATTTAATAGCTATATTTATATTGTAGTTGAAATAATATGAGGATTAACACATACAATAATTATCAGAACAAATGTGATGAAGACAAGGAAGTTACTATTATAAAAAAATAAATAAGAAAATATATAAAACTTTATATATGAGGTGAAGATAGATACAAATAAGTAAAATTTATTTATTTATTAATGCCATGAACAAATTGAATATTTTTTTATGAATGTATGTTCACACTTAGATTTTAAAAATTAGATTGCGGTAGGTTCTATACATATATTTTTGGACTGTCATTTAATTTAGCATAAATTTGAATAATAATGATAATATAACACATTTATAAAATCATTTTTAATAATAAACCACTCTACCTAATCATGTCTTGGACTACCTAACCACTGTACCAATCATACATCGAAAAAAATGTTATGATAGAATAACAAATAATCTAAATAATGTCCTGAAACAACAGGACACTTAAATGAATAATAAATTGATGCAAAATAAAATCTTATCTTTCCGACCATGTCTTATTGGCTTTTAAGAACTCTTTAATGCCAACCCCCAACAATACGTATATAAAATATATGATTAATGTTTTAATAAATTAAATTAAGGTTGAACAAATGAATTTTATGTTGACAGATAGTGTCACTGATTTATCCTTTTATATATATATATCCTTCCTAAGAATATAATTTGGGAGGGCACGTCTC
>NW_027109968.1:111924-113384 GCF_000696795.3 Halyomorpha halys | reverse complement strand
GTTTTTCGATTGAAAGTGTTAAAAACGTTTCTTAAAAAAGTGAATTATAAATTTTTTACGATATAATATTTTCCCTCACTAAATATTTCGTTTATATGTTAGCGAAACTAAAAAACAAAACGATAGTATGCAAAAGAGAATAAACAGACAGACCATCTGCTTGAAATAAAAGTTATATGGATATACAAAAATAAGAAGATATAACCATTCCACTATTACCCAGTTGTAATTCAAACATTGAATAAGTCAGCTCTTGTCATTAATTAGATATAATACTAAGTTATAAAACATTTGAAAGTAATTTTTCTACTTATAATTCTTAAGTTATATTCTGTACATTTTATTTTTTTAATAATTATTTAAGAAAAGACTTTTTCCTAAAAAAAATAATTTTTTTGATTGCATGACTCGAAACTTTGCCACAATATCGTTCTTTTGTCATTGAATTAAGCTCGAAAATAAATATAAATAACGGAATTATTTCTGCGATATACATGATTACCTCTAACACAATATTGATTTATTACAATCTTAGTAATAACTAAAAATTTTATTTTATTCTGTTTAATTCATCTTGAAAGAAACTTCTGTGCTTAAACCTACTCTTAACATGAATGACTGCAACAGACCAAAAATAAAAATAAATAAATAAATTGTAAATCAAAAGTGATCGAGTGAAATTTACTAAAGAACATTTTGTGCATCCTATTAGTAATATGGAAACCATCAGAAATATAAAATATTTTTTGTGTTATCAGGAGCATTGGTCACATAATAAATTTTAAAAAAGTAATTGAATCGTTTCTATAATTCTTTTTTTTAAATAATTATTCGGTTTTGGTTGAGAAGAAACAAAACAAAAAAAGGCGATCACGAGGTGCTATTTACCGCTACGAACGGACAGTTGACGGACATTTCTAACAATTCGACAGTGGTCGACGAGGAAAAGGAAATCTAAATTAACGCAATAAATAGATAGAAAAAAAACAAAAGACAAACGATATCGAAACTTTTTCGTAGTGTTTAACATGGCCACTCTAGCGTGTTACATCGTAACTTACTGCATAACCTCCCTGACAGTTTCGAAATAGATACATTAGGGACAACTCCTTAAAACTTGATTTCACTCCTCCAACCGTCTCTTACAATGCACTTATAACAACTTCATATTAATTCGTGGATGCCATATAATTCTAATAATAATTGAACCATTGTTTTTTCCTGAATTTGAAATTTGTATTCTGAAGCATTCTGGAGAAAGGTACCAACCCATAAATTTGCAAACTATTTCTTAATGCTATATTATTATGGCTATAGCACCACTTTATGCCCTGCAAAAAATATACAACTCTTCACCCACGTGATAAAACCATAATCGTCACTTAAATACGATAACACACTACTAAAAAAAAATTGGTTATCTAATACTATATTATACTACATAGAATTGAAAAAAAGTT
>NW_027109968.1:110727-111249 GCF_000696795.3 Halyomorpha halys | reverse complement strand
AAAAAATTGGTTATCTAATACTATATTATACTACATAGAATTGAAAAAAAGTTAAAGGAGCCATTTTTGTTTAAAATTTATACACTAATTTATCCATTAATATGCTGCTTGTTCAACAGATTATAACATCCATACTTTTATTAGTAAATCAATAATATTAATAATAATAATTTTTTTATTTCTTTATGGGACAACTCTTGTACAAATACAGTTTGTCTGTAAAGAACTTAATTTAACAATCATTGTAATAATAATAATAATAATTAACAATCAACAAACTATTTGATTATTATGTAAGCTAATAACAAAACAGTATACCCAAATGGTGAATTAAAAATCATTTATATAAACTAATAACAAACAGTAAACCCAAACTGGGATTATCTACATTAGTCAGAGTGAAAAAACAGATAATATATCTGATATATAATATGGAAACCATCAGAAATATAAAATATTTTTTGTGTTATCAGGAGCATTGGTCACATAATAAATTTTAAAAAAGTAATTGAATCGTTTCTA
>NW_027109968.1:109441-109982 GCF_000696795.3 Halyomorpha halys | reverse complement strand
ACAATTATTGAGTTCACAATATAAGTTCTATTTAGAATTTGACTCTTTAAGAATAGATAAATTCGGTAAGCACAGTAAAATTATTGTTATTTCGCGTTAGTTGTTGACAGAGAATATTAAATTAAACTATAAATTTATTGGGTTTACGTCAGTGACGAACGCAAAATATGCTACTTGTACAACAGACTATAACATCCATTAGTTTCCATACTTTTATTAGTAAATTAATAATATTACCTAAGAATATAATTTGGGAGGGCACGTCTCAAAATGGATTTAATCACTGGAAAAAAAAAAATGATGGAACAAAATTTTCACAAAAATATTACTTATATTATATTATATTTAAATTTATAATATATAAAATTTTCAATCTGATTCTTAGTGATATTAAAAAATGAGGAGGTTCAAGCCGACAATAAATTTAAGTGAACGATAATTAAGTTGCTCATACGACTAATATTTTCACGTCTTCCTTCAATAATTTTATTTTTTTGAAGTTTTATAACCGATGACAAATACGAACGTGCGCAAGCTTTAG
>NW_027109968.1:103066-109091 GCF_000696795.3 Halyomorpha halys | reverse complement strand
ATTCCGGTAATCGGTCACAATTATTGAGTTCACAATATAAGTTCTATTTAGAATTTGACTCTTTAAGAATAGATAAATTCGGTAAGCACAGTAAAATTATTGTTATTTCGCATTAGTCGTTGACAGAGAATATTAAATTAAACTATAAATTTATTGGGTTTACGTCAGTGACGAACGCAAAGAACGCAAATAAGAAAAACTTAATTTATTAATTAAGCTTAACTATCGATTTGGCCAGTATTTCAGTCCTTCGACTATTGCTATGAAACTAGCAGAATAGAACAGAATTTAAGATATACGAAATAAATTTCCAGTCCGAAAAATCACCATTTTTATAATATTCAAAAATAACAAAACATGATGCAATACTCTAGAGTACCGAATTTTTTTTTTTCTAAAATACCAATATCATTTTCTTTTAACTTCGAAAATTGTTTAAAGATGTTTCCGGAATGATGCATTGGATTTTAAATGATAAATGATTTTTTCGGACTTATTAGATATAAAAGCTGAAGCAGCAATGCATTAAACATATATTTTGATTATTATATATTTGTTTAAATTGTATGAGTATTTAATATTATACAATGTGTGATATACACAAAAAGGATAAAAAAAAATTTCCCGTCAACGTATCCGCAATTGTTGTCATTACAACTTAATACAAATGGATTTTAATGCAAAACAAACTTTTTTAAAAATGGGGAAAATGTGGTATTTTGGAAATTAAACCGGAGGATATGGTAGCATACAGATGGATAGAACTCTATAACGAAACGAAACTACTAACGATAGATCTTAAAAAGCAACGAATCAGGAAAGGATAGTGGAACTGAAAATATAAGTTAAAGTAAGACCCACAAAACCTTCAGAAGAAAATAAATCTATTAAAATTTTTAAGGTTTTTCAAACTCTACTCATCCAAATAATGGGAGATAATGAGCTAGTATGAAGGTCTCTATGCAGCAGTTGTAATTATATATATCTTTACCAAAAAAGCTAGGAAGAGCTCAAGTATTTTTATTTTACGGATTATGGATCAAACCCATTCAAGGCCGAAGTACCCACTTTGTTGAAATTAGGTCGACCCAATGCAATTAGGTACTGAATATATTTCCTCCTACCGCCAAGATCGACTATGGGCCCTACAGTAAACAATCATCCATTCAGCAAACAATAATGACAGTATGAACATGATAATACTTCATACTGTAATTGGCTATGAATTATAGTAACTTATTTTTAGTTTAGTTATTATTTTAGTTTAGAAGTGTATAATCTATTTCATTTTTATTATTAATTTATATTGATTGACATTAATTTATTTCACAATACATTATTAGTATGTTTTTTATTAAAATTTATTATATGTATTATTAAAAATATTCCTCTAATTAATTGAAAAATAATTTAATAAGAAGGTCTCTAGCACACTTGCTCAGCCTCCACTGGCTCACTACCAGTGAGGCGGGAGAGGGATGCGCTGGGATCATGTGAGCTCTGCTCTACCCCTCAAACGTGGGGGATATAGTGGACTCGGGGATCCACAGGTCGATTGTGTAAATATTGTATATAAGAGTGTAAATGTGAGTAGATATTATATTATTTTATCATTATGTCATTTTTTTTTTCATACACATAGTTTCATTATATTCATTTTGTTTATCTTTCTGTTTGTATATATTTTAAGAGAGATTTTTTTTTCCATTGATTTATTTATTTTAATTTAATTTTAGTAAGAATGCGATCTTTCATCACTATTACCTATTGTGCCTACAACGGTGTGACAGATTGTAATATCTATCAATAAATAAAAAGTATTAAAAAAAAAAAAAAATTAACTAAGATTAAATTTACTAAATGCATTATAATGTACAGTTGTAAATAGTAATAAATAAATATAAAAAAAAAATAGTAATAATAAGAAGGGTATAATACTCACTTGTGAAGTGTTCTTCAGCAACTATCTCTATTTATTCGCTCCAGAACACCCACCTAGGAAGAAAGAAGACAATAAATATTATTAGAATAACAGTTGACCATATCGTAAAAGACTGTCACTGAAATATGCTAAAATGCTATGTTTCAGGCGAACAAAGATTAGGGTTCCAGAAACATAATAATGCTGTTTCTATATTTGTATAAGTGTTTTATATTTTCTATCGGTGCCTTATGGAAACCAACCTACTATCCTTAAGAATTTATTATACATCTATTTAAATAAAAATCTAGACCCCTTTGCTAAGGTATGCTAGATATAATTGAGTATACCTAATCATTGAATTTATTTTCCAATTGTAGCGTGTTTAACAATTTACAAAGCTATCAGGAGGCGAGCAGAATATTCAAATATTAAATCAAGCTAAGGCAAAACAGGGTTTATTTCGGCTATTTACAAATATATGAATGAATGAATGAAAAATGATTTTACTCTGGGACACATGTCCCCTAAGAATAAATACATGGTTCATAGATTATGATTTTGGTCTGGTAAATACGTATTTAGAAGTTTTCAGTAAGAAAAATGAAATTACATTGAGATCTTGGCTTAACAACTGTTTATAATATTAATCACTATATGCTTATTTATATTGTTCACAATGATGCAGAGGTTTTATTTTTTGATAATATAAATGTTATTTTATCTGTAAGTTCATCGATGAAATTAATTACTATTAATTTATAGATGGAATGCAAATTGACAATACTAACTATGAATTTAATTAAGATTATTAAATTTTTCTTGCCAATCAAAATTACAGATAAGTCCTGTAAGGGCTTATACGGTTAGAATGGAGGTTTCTCCCCTCTACTTCCTTTCCAGCCATTTCATTTGCAGGTCGTATTTTAAGAAGCGGAGACCTTCTAGTCTAGTATCCTTTGTGGCCAATTGTGATGACGCCGTAAACCTGGCTTGGATACTAAGGATTGAAAAATCACTTTCCTGAATATGCAATCGCACAACGTTTTCTCAGAAAGGCCAACTTAGTATCAGATCGGAAGCAATCAGCAATAATTATCAAGAGTGGTAGTCACTTGACCATATAAGACGCCAATAGTAGTCCCAGAAGAGTCAACCTTTTGTACCTGCGAGTCGGTAATTGCTTCTATTTGTACTTAGAATATTTATTTAGTTACCCATAATTTCTTCTTGGCACACTATTCTCAATACATAGCAGTACTTTTATTAAATCAATGCTATAAAATAAGTATTATGACATTATGTAATAGAACGAAGGACGGAGCGGTTCAGAGAGTAAGGAACTGTGCTACTCACTCCAAGGACCTGGATTTGAATTGGGCTTTGGCAGATAATTATTTATTCTGTTACTGCAACCATGAGTCAAAACTGTGGGTTCGGGCGCCCACCCAGTCTCATAAAATGGGTACCCAACCTGGGCAAAATCTGATGGCTAGCATTAAGATAAACGAATCACTCGATTGTAATAACAATCGTTATTAAAATAACAGTACCCCCTTAAAAATGGCTGAACCCCTAACCATTTATGGGTTGTAGGCGTTACAGATTTCGATTTTCATTTGCAAGCAATAGAACAAATAGTGTTATAAGCCAACAGGTGGCTCACAGACTCGAGGAATTGATAATAAGGAGTCAGCTGAAGATTAAAAAATTACTTCTGCAAATATAACTTAAATGAAAAATATTTGCAAAGGTGTAACTTGTAATAAGTATCAACATAAAGATGAGGCATAGCAAAAATTCCTATTTGACATAAGGCACAGAAACATAACCATTACGGATTTGAGCTTTAAAAGTTGCAAACATATGACATTTTAGTCTAGTTCTGAGATTTAACCTCTTCCAAATCACAAATCTTGAGTTGATTTTCAATCCATTTATGAATAAAAGCCACCTAGCAAATGAAAAATAAATTAAAAAAACTATTGTTATTTTTGTAGTGATTGTATATATTATTTTATTTATTTATTTTTCATACAGATAGTTTGATTATGTTCATCTTGTCTATTCTTTTGTTTGTATATATTTTAAGAGAGTTTTTTTTTTTTTTATTATTCTTTTTTTATTTTATTTTTTATTTTAGTATGTATGAGATCATTCATCACTATTACCTACAACTGTGTGGCAGATTGCAATATCTATCAATAAATAAATCATTAGTCCTCCTTAAAAAAAAAATAAATTTGTAGTGTACTCTGGTATATATATATACAACTACAGTCGAATAAATCTAAGGGTTTTCAAGCATCACATCGAAGCGGGTGAATATGAATTATTCAGACTTTTGAAGACAAAAACTGCCCTTTCTCAACATAACATGTATCTGCTTTTATAATATTGACTAGGATTTTATTAATTTTTAACACATATAATATCACTAATAGTCATCTCAACATCTAATCAGCTACCAAATTAACTCCAAACCTTAACTATTCCAATTACGAAAAAAAGAATTTTGTTTCTAATTATTAGATTATTAAAAATCTGGATATCTGGAGTACAGTTTACAGAAGCCGACTGATGCACCGTATATTACGTATATTATGTTTTATTACGTTTTTTAGCATAGTTTATATTACGATTTTCTACATGCTTACTTTTATGAGTTATTTTGTGTATTTAAATACCGTTTGTAAAACTTCCAGGGACTAATGATGATGAACACTTTTCATAGGAACCCTCGCTGCAAGAACAATGATGAGGTCCTACCGACGGACTTTCATCACATACCACAGATGAAAAATACCTGACTTTTACTTTTCTCTCTGGAGGGGGAAGGTTACATAAAACCATTGCTGCCAACCTACGACCCGTTCTCCGACCAATAAATATTTATCGGAGATAAACTGCCTGCATTATTTACAGATAAAAATAGAAAACGAATGGAGCGCCGGAGTCATACAGACCAAACGTCCCAAAATATATCATATTGCATCGGGAGGATTTATAATCAATAATCATATTATATATTCTTATTTTCTGAATTATATTATTTTATAAAATTGTCGAGAGATTTGGAGACAAGAATCCTCCAATAATTCAAATAAAAATAACAAAACTTTTTTTTAAAATTTTTAATCAAGTTTTTTTTTTAATCAAAAGAAAAACATAAAATCCGTTATGAAATTAAAGAGATTTTAAATCAGTGGTTTACAACCCCTAAGAAATTTACAACTAATCCGGAAATTGAAATATATCAGAGGTCTTACTTACTCCCGCTCGGGGCCAAAATGTTTATCCCCTTTCCTCCCCCCCCCCCTTGAAAACGTATTTTAAGTCATTTTTATTTACAAGCTCGCCAACCAACACACAAACACCAGGAAAAACTGTTCTATCAATAAATCGCTACAAAAAATGTACGTTGTGGGACTTCCCACGGCCCAGTCAAACAAATATTAAAAAAAAATACTGAATCCTAAAAGAAGCACCAAATAAAGATAATACAACTAAATAAAATATATCTACATTTAAATTATAATGCTCCCAATTAATTTGAAATCTAAAAAAAAAATAATATTAGAAGAAGATAGTTGACCGTATGAAGTAGATTGTAGGAAGATAGTCCGGGTGGCGGTGAATAAAGGTATAAAATAATAAAAGAAAACTATTTATTGTTATTGATGTATCAACCCACTTTGCATGGCATCGTCAGGGCAATCTGATTTGGTTGACCTTTGTACTACAATCAGACAGTGCTGACGAAGCTTTGCAAAGTGGGGCGAAACGTTAGTTAACAATAAATAGTTTTCTTTTACTATTTTTATACCTTTATTCACCGCCATCTGGATTATCTTCCTACAATCTACTTCATACGGTCAACTATCTTCTTCCATTATTTTTTTTTTTAGATTACAAATTAATTGAGAGCATTATAATCTAAATATAGATATAATTTATTTTATACCTTTATTGACCGCCGGACTACCTTGCCCTACAATTTAAAAAAAAATGTTTACCTTATCAAGAGGTATGGGTCGAAACAAGTCACCTAAATTTGACGAGTGTGGTGGTGTGAAATTTGATAATACAGTGCAAACCACCATA
>NW_027109968.1:100576-102247 GCF_000696795.3 Halyomorpha halys | reverse complement strand
CAGTTAGACTGTCTAAGAATGCAGACACCTCCGAAATTGATCATTTGAAAATGTTTGCGTAAGAGTTGTAAGTTCAGGACGAAGCACGACCTCTCAGTGACATTTGATCTAATGCCGCGGTAATCTCATGCTCTGTCGAAACCCTAACGGGACGTGATCAGTTCGTCATAACTTCGAGTTTCCTCCTAACACAAACCGAACCAATCTAATTTGTCCAAAAGCAGATAGAATACATCATATTGAATTACGTTAAAAACAAGGATATATTTTTCAGAAATAAGTAGGCAAGTAATTTCAACCATCAGAAACTGGTTTTGGTAATACTTAATACTTTGGTGATAAGTCCGAATATATTAAAGATGTGTCCAAGGGTTGTCGACAATGCATTCCAAGAGCAAAGACAATTTTTTAAAATAATTTTAGATATTTCCTATATTATTGTATTCCGCCTTTTGTATTCGATTTGTATTTTTATGTCAAATAAGAAAAAAACATTGTTGATTGAAAATTTATTAAAATGGAAGAAAAATTACAAAAACTAAATCATCCTCTATGAAGTAGGTAAAGAAATTATTTTAAAGAAAAATCAAGTCAAAATGGTTTTAATGCCCTATGAAAATTTTAAATAAGAATTTTTATATAAATTAAAAATTAGAAATTATGGAAAATATTTATTTTCTGCCATTTATTTATTTGTTTTCTATTACAATAAAATTCCCATTAATTGGTTTCTGATAGGCGAAAAATGAATATAAACTTTATCTTTCCCTTAGAAAAATATTTAATCCCAACTCACTGTGTAGTCGGTCAAAAGTGTTTCAATATTTTGCTCGTGAAAAAAAGTAATGAGGTAATCATATAACAATGGATTTGTTTTTTTGGGTGTAGAATAAAAGAAAATATTTTCAATTATATTAAATGTTTATAAAGCCAAAATTAGCTTCCTCTAAACTAAACCAATTTTTTTTTTTAAAGCAAAAGCGAGTCATATTAGTTTTTAGAATCCACAAAAACACTTAGATAAGAATTTTCATAAAATAAAAAATATTTTATCTGGTTAGTAAAAAAAAATTATATTTGGTAGATATCTATGATTTTTTTTTCATCTACCAAAGTTGTTGGTTGATCGACCATATACATATTTCTGCCCACATTAAGATAGCTACGATATGAATATAATATTGAGATAATCTGGACTGACTGATGTCCTGAAGTGGGTTCATAATTTTGTATTTATATATTTATTTCAGGACAGTAAAAAGATCTCACCTATTAAATCATAAAAAAAAAAAATTAAAAATTGTTAGACCAAAAACGAGTATAATAATTATGAACTGCACATACAGGAAATTAGAATAATGTGATTTAATACACTAATGACAACATATTATCATTATATAAGTAATGATGTTTTTAACATATAATTAAAGCTCTTGAAAATAGGAATAGTATAATAAATAGAAGAAAGTAGTTTATAAAACCTGATTTTTTTTTTAAAGTATATTCATCTCAAACCTATCTTGGAAGACTATATAATAACTTCAATGCGTGAAAATAACGCTTATAAACTTTACCTAAGGTTTAACACAAGATAACAAAGCTGTCCGTGTGCATACGTGAGCGATAGGAAAAGATTAGGTGGTTTTGGCTTTTTCAAATTAGATCTTCTGT
>NW_027109968.1:97737-100008 GCF_000696795.3 Halyomorpha halys | reverse complement strand
AAAAAAAAATAACGAGATGATAGATCAAGAAGTAATTTTATTTTATAAAATAGCACGCAATAATCTAATAATCTTGATTTATTAGTGGAGGATGAGGAAATTATAAAACTAAAAAGTAATGTGTTGGTAAAATATACCAAGATACTAGAACTGAAAACAAATACGGATAAGAACAGATATATGGTTAGCAGTAGAAACGGGAGCAGCATCGGTGATAAATATAAGATGAAATAGATTTAAACAATCATGGAGATTTAATTATTTAGGGTCTAAGTAACAAGAAAAAACGAAATTGAAAAATAAATAAAAGTGAGGTTAAAAGGAAAAATTTATTATTTTCCAATTTCGAAATTGCTTAGCTTGTGCCTTCTATCTAGAAACTTAAAAGTTAGAACTAACAAAACTATTATTTTTCCTGCTGTTATTCGCGGATGCGAATAAGATGATCGTTTAAGGTTGAAGGCCTTAGCAAAGAACGGGTATACACCTGAAGAGTAAACCGAAGCGTAGGGGAAAGGATTAAGATATGTGATGGATTAGGGTTTGGTTTGGGCTTTGGGAGAGAGCTAGTGGTATCGGCATTGAACCTTCGGGTCAACTAAGCCTCTATTATTGTGCTACGTCTACACAAATATTTCTAAAAACTCTAACAATCTGTCATTTAGTCAATAAGGATTATTTTTAATAGAACGTATACCATAATACATTGTAGGATGTTGAATTAAATGCGAAATTTCATTTTTTCCATCGAAAAAATATATACGTGGAGAAACACAAGGTAAATTGAAAATGGAGACCTAATATGAAAGGCGGAATATATGATCATACAATAAAACATATACCTTTAAAGCTAGAAAATATTAATGTATACCTGAAAACGCTGAGAGAAAGTAACAATTTTGCAATCAATGTTTTTAGCTTCGGAAACGACCTATGCTCTAACCACAATGCAAATGAGAAAATGAAAATAAATTTTCATAAGTTTCTTTCCTCTCAATCTCCTTCATGTTCTCTTACGGTCAATCATTTATATACTAAAAGGTATTTGTTTTGTTTAATCAAACGACCAACGGCAAACGAATATTCCATAACCATTATATTTTTATTTTCAAAAGTAAAAGCAATAATTATAAAAAAATCAAATTATTTTCAAAATAAAAGTTAAAAAATTTCGCACGAAAAGGTATAATCTATATTTGCTATTATCATCTTCGAAATAGCAGACTGCCAACATGGAAAATGTGCTAAAAAATTATAAGCTAGCATCCACTGCTCAAAATACCTTAGGGGCTTAAAGCCTTCCCTCTCAAAATTATTGTTACTGAATTCGAAGGAAATCCATTAGGATTCCTAAAACATTAGGAACTACTTTTTGGTTATTTTAAAGAAGAAGTTAATTTGACTGGAATTAGGGAATTCAGGTCAAGTTTTGAATCAAATCCTTTGTCGAAGAACTTAATTAAATATTTTAAATAGAATTATACTAAAAGATCAAAATGCATGATTTTGTAAATAAAATATTTAAAAGCTGAAGTTTAATCTCTTGCGGAAAAAAATCCTTCACATTATACTTTATTGAGTTATTTAGTTAAATTAAATATTTTATGATGGCTATGAATATTTTTTCACTTTTCGATAGCCTAGGGGTTAAATTACTTTAAGATAATTAAACGTTTTTTTATACTACTCAGAATATTGGCGCCAATGTATTTTTATTTCATTGTTACTTAAATTTAATTTTCTTTGGTTTGTTTATAAATTATTTATTTTATTATGTATTCAATATATATTCATATTTTTATTTATACAAAGAATGATAGTTTTTTCTTTTATTTATGTATTTCTTTATTGTTATAATTCTTTTAAACTTAATATTTTTTTTTTATTCAGTGAGTACTATTGTTATTTACATGTTGTTTCCTTGATTCTATTATTTTTGTATATAATGTTAGTGTATGAATAATATTCGAACACTAATACTTAATTCCCTTGATTTGTGGCAGATTCTATTAATTCTCTTCAATAAATAAAAAAAAAAAAAAAAAACAGTCAGGTTGTGAAGAGCGAATTTCTCGAAAATCTTCCTGAAAAGCACCTTTAATGTTTTTTTATTTGAAATAATTAGCAATAACGCCTGTTGAACAGATTCTTGACAAGAGACTTATTTGGAATCTACACACAAGACTGAAACGACAAGAAACTG
Source organism: Halyomorpha halys (assembly GCF_000696795.3). NCBI lineage: Eukaryota > Metazoa > Arthropoda > Insecta > Hemiptera > Pentatomidae > Halyomorpha > Halyomorpha halys. The sequence goes on along the minus strand of NW_027109968.1, from coordinate 97,805 downwards.
CTCGTAGATTCCGATTGCTACAACACTTACTTGACAAACGCTCTAAACTTCCCATTCACTACAAAAAA
>NW_027109968.1:95350-97006 GCF_000696795.3 Halyomorpha halys | reverse complement strand
ACCAAAAAAGAATACATAAAAGATATGTTTTAAGAAAAGTTTTAGATGGTAGTATGAGCATTTTTTTCGTTTCATCTGACAATGATTCTTGTCAACATATTCATTAAATAATTAATTTTTTTGTATTTCACTGAATCTAAATATGATGGAGTTAATAAGATTATTAACCCCGTAAAATCATTCTTAATAGTTCTAATTTTGGTTCAATAACAACTTAACAATAATAAATGGTTAAGAGCAGAATGTAAATATTTATAAACTGTAAAATTTTTAAATTTCTCTGCTATAATTTTAAAAAGGTAAAATATTTAAAGTTTGCAACTAGAAGTATTATCAATATTACTTTTAGAGAAACTGGTAAAATTGGAGTTAGCCAATTTTTCAACCGTTTGAAAAGTACGGGAAAGTATTTCCACAGTAAATAATCTGAAAATATCATTGTTTTAAACAAATAAAAAAAGATAAATTTCCATTAAACGTAGAGTGGTAAGTGACAATTGTGGGATGTCCGCAATATACCACAGATATTTTGACTTCATTTTTAAGCACATGACCGAATAAGTACACCCACACGAGTTTTCACTTCTAATGACTATGTATCATAATACTTAAATTTATTTTATTAAAACGATTATAGAAACTATTAAAACACTAGTAAAGAATAAAAAAAAGTATTAATATTTACATAAATCATTTGAAGGCAACAAACTGAATTGAAAAGTACCATACTAAAGAAAGATATTTTAATATTAAAAATCCTCATATTGCTCTTATCTTTTTGTTTTTCACATGACATTTTCGCATATACATTTCCATTAATAAACGTTGGTCTTAAATATGTTAAAATAGGGTATAAATACGTTAAAACTGGGACTATTGTCAAGAAATGAAACCCATTTTATTTAAGGGCTGATAAAATACCCATATTTATCAGCCTTATACTTAAATTTATTTATTAAGACGATTATAGAAACTTTGAACACTAGTAAAGAATGAAAAAAAAGTATTAATATTTTCATAAATCATTTGAAGGCAAGAGTTGAAAAGTACCATACTAAAGAAATGTATTTTAATAATAAAAATACTTGTATTGTTCATATCTTTTTTTCTTCCTTTTTTAACATAACTTTTTTTAAAAAATAAAAATTTTTTTTAGTTTAGAAGTTTGAATTATATTCACTTTAAACTTGTTTTTCATTCCTCACATGCTCAGTGACATAACTGTACAAAATTATGTACGAGCAAAGCTAAGTGGAAACACTATTATTACTAACTAAAAAGTAATAAACTTGCATAATTTAAGACGCTCAAAGTTTCCGTAATTGTTCTTAAAGTTGAGAATACCATAGCAAATAATTTAATGGCTTCAGACAAACTAATGCTATTTTAAAATTTGCTAACACATTTCCCCTAGATCCACTATAAATGTTTCGTTCTAATAATTAACAGAACATAGGGCGTAGAAAAAATATATTATAATTTATTGTTGTAAATAATTAAAATTATTTCTGAACAATTATAATTTACCATCTTCGTAAAAAACAAAATAATGAACCACTCAATTTTACCCAATATTCAAAACATTTAAAATGTCATATATCTTAAACTTCTTATCTCATTTACGTGAAAGTATATTTTAATTATTATAGTTATAAA
>NW_027109968.1:73550-91325 GCF_000696795.3 Halyomorpha halys | reverse complement strand
AATTTCATATTTAAAATTGCTGTGACGAGATTTTCGTTCGAATCTCAAATTCATTATGCTTGCCATAATTAGAATAATGAATTTATCGACATATGAATTTGAAATATTTAATTAAATCGTGTATAATATTATATATAACAGGAATATTTTTCATAATTAACATAAATTATTTAAAAAAAATATTTGCAATCATAAGATGAACATAAAATATAAAGCGGGACTATTAAGTAAATCTTGCCCAATAAATATAGGAAATACGTTTTCCTTTTAAAAGGTTTATTATGAAGAGAAAAAAAAGGACTATAGATATTTTTTAAAAGAAAAAAAAGAAAGAAAATAATTAATTTAATTTTAGGACTAATAGTTTTTATTTTCATTAAAACTTTTTATTTTAATATAATTTATTACATCAGATCATGATTAGACATTTATTTATTTTTACAGACACTACTACCTTCAAATGAGTACAACTGAAACTAGAGTGTAGGTTGAACTCTGGCCGTGAGCGGTCGCTTTGATATTTTTCACTAAAGCTAATTTTATCAGAATTTAGCAATGTAAATGTTTTGATACACTTTCTACAACTAAAACACTAATTGAAGACAAGGGAGAAAAAACATGAGGTCTTATTTCATCTCAAAACTGAGTTAACAGTGGCTAAAAATAGATCATGGAAAGCATTATATCAGGTGAAATTGACATAGTTTTTTAAATTTTTACAACTCCAATCAATATTTATTTTTAGAAAATCACTTTTCCAGGGATACTGACAAGATCTGTTGCCGGGAAAAGAAGTTGGTTCAGTGCATTGAAGGACAACAAACATTAAACATAGCTATAATGTCGTACAACGTAACCAAATAAATATTGGGTCAAATATTTATACAATATATTAAAAAAAAAGAAAAAAAGGTTATAGATCCAACCTTAAAAACGGATAAAAAAAAATCTACATGGAAGTACAAAAATAATACAAAAAATAATGGAGAAATAATAACCCTATTGAATTTTTCTCTTAACTGAGTTAAAATAGATGTGATTAATTAATAACCTCTCAATAGTTAAAAAATTGGAAATAATAAAAAATAATGGCATGATAACACACTCACTTTAAAAAAATTAACCATTTTGGGAGTTGTCAAACATGGAATTTCGATTTTCTCTAATTTAAGTTTATTGTACATTAGCTTTTCCCCGTGGTCTTTAATTCTCAAACAATATTCAATAACTAAAAAAATCTTCAACTAAACTAATTTTGTCTAATTAATTTTTTAATACACTTTTTCAAAAGATATTCAGATAAAAAAAAAAGATTCTTATAATGAATATTTTAAATCCTACTGTAGATCGCTTTGAAAAAAAAAAAGGTTTCTGATAAAAATATACAATAATAATCATTCGAAAATCCTAAAAAGACAATATGCACCATATATACAAATAGAATTTCATCATCATGGAATTATAAAAAAAACAAAACAATTACTTCCAGACACCTAAAAAATAACACGGTATTATGACTCGCAGTTTATAATAAGAACTGCGAACATGGACTGCGAATAAATTCCCATAGGAAATGTGTAATCTCGAAAAACGTTGCGTTGCGTTTCTTATTAAACTATATATTTAAATATTGCCATCATAAAATTACCTATTTATTATCTATGCTAAAATTATGTATGGCTAACCACATCCTCTTACATAAAAATTCCGACACATTTTCTGAGATTAGATAATTCAAACAAACACAAATAGAAAGATGGTTAACCATTACCGTTAAATAATATTTATGTAAAGATGAGAAATGTAAAATTACATTGTGTTCGTCAATTAGCTACATAAATATTTATAAATTAAGTTTTAATGAGTTTATTTTTTAACCTACTTCAAATTAATAACTTTTTTAATTTAAACAATGTACTTTATAACAACAAAAAAATGTTACTGAATTTCCTGATTGAGACATATGTCAGTATCTACATTATATATATTTTTATAAATACATGTTTTTAACTACTTAAAGATAATATATTTTTAATTAAAACAAATGTATTTAAATTGGGAAAATAAAGAAAAAAAATAGTGAATTTTTTTATTCTGACCTACGTTAGTAAATAAACTTCATATACATCATATAACTAGCAAGGTACTTTTTTCTTTTTTTTTTTTAAACAACAAAATTTTATTTAAATTGCAAAAAAAAAAATAAAAATAAAATATGTTAGCGAATTTTTTTATCGTGACCTATGTCAATAACCTTCATATACGTCACGTTTGTATATATACATATATACACACAGACATAGAGAAAGGGAGGGAGAGGGGAGAGAGAGAGAGAGAGAGAGAGAGAGAGAGAGAGAGAGAGAGAGAGAGAGAGAGAGGAAGTAGTTTATTTTTTCTCATCTACTTTAAGATAAAATTAATTTAATCAAAACAAATGTATTTAAATTGTAAAATAAAATCAAAATGCAATTTTTTTTTCTGAACATTCCTATTTTTTTTTTTAAATTATTAAGTTCATCCAAATTAAATACAACAGCGAACGTTCTTTAAGAAAGTTAGATACTCCTTCTTATTAAAGCAATCAATTAGTTGTCAGTTGGATTGGAAAGAATTTTTCATGAAAACTCAAGAATTTTTTCACGAAAAATTTTAATTCCTTACACGTTGCAAACGATTTCCTTCACAAGCCAAAAAGACCTTAGAAATAAAGTAAGAAACCAATGAAATATCATTTTAATAATGACATTAAAGGACGTGTGCGAGATATCCAAAAACAAAACAGAAAAAGATCTAAAAAAACAATTTTTTAACTAACAACGTACTTTCGAAACTCTATGTCAAAGACAATTAAAAAACAACAGAATAGGCAAATTAAGTTTACAATTAAATTAGGTATCAAAAGAATAAAGAAATAAAAAAATCCGAATGAAAATTTAAAATTAACAGTAAAATGGAAACTTAATATCAGTAACATGGTGAAAGAACATTCCACTCAAGGAAGAACAAGAATCCCGTTAATATTGATTTGCATTAAGGATTGTCATTTCAAGGTACAACTAGTTGGAAGTGTATCAACAATTATGTCTATGGAGGAAAAAATAAAGAAATTGTATGTATAATAATAAGAGATTATAAATAATATTTTGAATTTTCTAAATAATGAAAACAATCAGAATAATGAGAATACAAAAGAATCCAAATATTAATGCTATAGCCAAGTTAAGTTTTCGAAAGCTGAATTCTGCAGCTGTGCTTTCTTTCTTCTAGAAGGAGTGGTCCTACATAGACGGGACTCTTTCCCGCACTAATGAATGAAGGAAAGACCAGCTGAGATGATGATGATTAGGGCCTAGCGAATTAAAATTATGGATTCAGTTTTATAATGATATTACAGTGGAGCTTACCATGGATATAATCAATCCTTTAGAGATAGGAATATTCAATAAGCGCAAAAAGAAAATTGATAAAACTCTGTATAGGGCAATTGTTCAAATGATGAATAATTAAAACGAAAACAGATACCTCTTGAGGCAATATAGTACTACACCTAAGGATAATGGAGATAACAGTAATAACTGCATCAATACTCTAACCCACAAAACCCCATCAAAATTTACAAGTACACCAATTCTAGGAGGATTCTGCCTTCTACGTTTTTGCTCTCTCTTAGGACGTGTAATTAGGATATCTGTAAATGATATCTAGAAAGAAATCTTTACATAAAAAAATATATACTAACATACTCAGTGACCCATCAGAACTCATAATAAGGAAACTGAATTCAGTTACATAAGGAATATAGAACAAAATGTCGTTGAGCCGAAAAAGCGATAAATAAAAGAAATAATCGAAGTCAGAATCAATGTTCCAGAGAATAAAGTAGACAGTTTAGAGAAACAATAATGATATCCAATTAAAATCTAATTAACTAAACTGTAACAACAGCCAGTAAACTTTCTTTCACGCGTACATCAAAGATCTTTTAGTAGTAAACAGTATAAGTACAAAGTAGTAAAAAACATAAGCAATTAAGTGGAATCTGCCCATTAAATTTTAGTTTTAATATGTTGGAGGTACCACACCAATAAATGCTCTCTTAATTGAAGTATATAGTATCTTAAGATACGACTGCCCTTAACGAGATTTACGAATTTATGACTTTCAATGATTGAATATATATATATTTTATATAGATACAAAAACATAGATTTAATATACATCATTTCAGAATTGTTCAGTGTTTGCGATTTACTGCACCATTAAAAATGGTTTTAAACCAATCCAGGAGATCGAAAATCTTAGAAACACAACACAAATAAATCAAGGAGTATAAACTATACAAAACAGTAGCACATTAGATTTATGGTAAGGGACCATATTTGCATTCCATTCGAGGGACCTAGGATGGGTTAATGACATCCATAGAAAACACGAGCCGGGAGAAACCGGAGGCTGCGGAGGGGAGATGCACCTCGAAAAAGAAAGCAGGATCTAACTCTGCGTGATGTAACCCCCGTCATCGGATGTGCCTGCCCACGCCTCTGGATTTATCTTCTGTCCTGGAGTCGGCGATCCGAAGAGCGGGTCTGGAATGTGCTTCTATGTCTAAAAATAGTGACAAAGTTGTCTCCAGTCTAGCACAGTATGTGGCGAGATTGATACTTGATGTTCACATGTCTAATGTAGAAGTAAACATTAGAAACTAATATTGGCTAAAGAAGTTTACCTTAAGGCATTTTAAAGTAGATCATTCCTTGTTGAACTCTGTCTGATTAAAACTTCATTACATTAATAAGATAATTGAAGCTATTAAAACTACGTTCTAAAATTTCAATTTTTCTTTAAATGACAATTCATTCTAAAAAGAATTACTCCTCTGGGTACAAGCTGGTTCGGTGGATAAGGCACTGAGCTACAGATTTGAAGAACTCGGGTTTGAATCCGGCTGTGGCATATAATTATTTATTCTGCTACAGTAGCCGTGAGTCAACCCATGAGTTCGGGGAGCCATCCGGGATCCACACAATCTTATAAAGTGGTTACACTTAATTATGAAAAAATAGAATTGAGCGTAATCATAAACAAATCACCTTTTTGTTGTTCAAGAAACAGAACTTTCATAGAACATCCTTGAACACCTGACACCCCAGGGGTAGTAATGGAACAAATTTCAATGAATATGAAATCCTTCAATAGTTATTATTAGTAATTATTACTTTCAAACCTTCCATAGACCTAGCAACTTCATATAGCTCTAGAGTCATTACAACCTCCTGGAGCTTAAAATAAGTAAACCAGTAGGTTAGAGATAAGGAATATTCTAGGAGGACACACTATGAGACCAATTGTATATATCAGTGTGTAAATGGACATTGTACATATCGATGGCTTACTTCAGCGTAGTGCTAAAAATTTTTCCACTAACGTGATGGAAAATACAGTTAAACGTTTTCTCAATAGCAATATGACAACTTTTCAATTAAATCTACTAATAGAGAGAACCTTTAGTAGTATTTAAAAAAAAAATAATAGAGGAAATGTAATTAGCACCACAGTAAAGTTAGCCATCTATATAAAGCCTTAATCTCTGTATATTTTAATATATTGTAGATAAATCCCATCTTACACAACACCGTCGCCGAATCCATGCCTATTGAACATCAAGGATATTTGGAATGGATTCCTCTCGAAATATGAATGCTATATGTAATTCAACAGAAATTAATCGTTCCCCATTATCAGGTTTACCCCGTTCCTCTCTGCTTCCAAGGTCCTTACAATTATTAGAACTCATATATCAAAAGTTCATTGTTCGATATTATTTCCACCTCCGCAGGATGAATAAATCTTAACATTAATTAATCAAAATCTAACTACTTTCGCAGAGCATGCTTCCATCAATACATTTGATTGTTTAATATATAAAAAAAAACTGTAACACATTTAATTTTTTTTTTTTACGATTTTCTCTAGTTTTCTTCTTTTAAATAATCTTTTATGATAGTAATATTCATTTTTCTATTTATGCTAATTAATCTCTTAAAACAAAAATAATTACATAAAAGGAATATGGTCCGGGTGCGGTAAAAAAAAAAAAAAAAATCAAATAGTAAATACTTATTAATGTGAGCTAACGTTCCGAGGCTTTGTTAGGGCTAAAAGAGAAACAAATAAATAATGGCTAAAAAAGAAATATAAAAATACAGCATTTTATTTATTTTTATGTCTTTTTTTTTCATTTATTTATCTATTTTTCACTATTAATTTATTTTATTTTTGTATGAATGTGATCATTCCCCGCTATTACCTATTATCCACAATGGTTTGGCAGATTGTAATATCTACCAATAAATAAAAAAAAAATAAAGCAAACACGGAAAAAAAGGAATAAAATTAAAAAAAAAAAATAATACAAAATGGAAAAGAATGAAGAGAATAGAGCACCCACTTACTTAATGGAAGTAAACACGAAAATGAGCAAGGTAATAACACTAACAGGATGGAAGGGTGGAGAAAAGTAGCGGCTAACGAAAGCGATATATTTATAAAGATATATATAATAATGATATAATTGAGGTAATACTAGGAAATATTAATTATAAGCATAAATAAAATGAATTATGTAAAAATATATGGATAGCTACAAAATTGAAAAAAAAAATTAATGGAAACTATAAATATGATACAGTGAAAATATAATATAAAATATAAAAGGAATTACTTCAATATGTTTAAATGGCTAAAACTCCTTAATGGTTCGAAAAAGAATCTTTATAAAATCAACAAGTGGCTTCATATACAGCGCTTTGGCACTCTGTGTTCACATAAAAATATGAAATACTTCACTCTAGTTCTCAAAGCATCATATATCAACTTAAAGAAAGAACAAGCTACCAACTCCAGATAAACCACCACAACAATCTGTGATACAATATAAGGAAAGAGATTAAACCAACCGAATTATATCATTACATATGACCGACCCCGGATTTCGAAGAATTTAAGATGATAAGATTGTGATAATTAGATTTAATATCACAATTTTTTAATTTATTTTAAGAAGATAAGATTCTTAAGTTAAGAAGTTAAGATTGTGCAGACACAAACTTAAAATATTAATCTTCTCAAAGAATGCATCCATTCCCGTTAGTTGGGATATTCCAATGATGAAGTTGAACTATGACATCACGGAGAATTCTTTTCTAAAAGGTCACAGACCAGTAAGGGATAACGTCAAGCCAAACCGTTACCACTCAAGGTCCACCCAACTTACACTCGCGAAAATTAAATTTGCAATCAATAAAGGAACGAGAATGACCTGGGAAACCAATAACGGTCGCCAAGGACGAACGTTCAGGAAGCATGTGTTTAGATTGTGAACATGGAGGTCCTTGATATGACATTGCGAACAAGGGGCAGTTCTCTGCAAATGGAATACTGAACTTGCAAGCACAAGTAAAGTTCCATATACAGGAAAAAGTCTAAGTACATGTAAATTTAGTGTTGAGGAAAAAGAAGAGGTGAGGAATAGAAGAGCTGGTTTCACATAAAAAAGCTTTCAAGCTGTTAAATAACAACAAGATTTCTTTTTAGTAAAATCATCAATTACTTCTCATTTTTTTTTTACTGATTCTCAGCTTGACAATAAATTTTCAACTTTTAGAAAATTGTATTTAAATTAATTTGAGATATGTTATAGGACAAGTCAAGAAGAGATTTACCTCTAGTTTTGAATAATTGAAACAATTATTTAATATTAAATTCTTTATTCTTCTGACTGTTTCTGCAAAAATAAGTACATAATACATTTAATATTGGGGATAGAATCTGATAAAATTGACACAGGTTAAACTAGTTACCGATCCACACAATCGACTATGTCCGAAAAAAAATTTTGTTTAATCTTTTATTAAATTTTTTTTATGGAGATTTGGCTGAAAACTTGTCAATCGAATTTATTGCAGATCTAACCAATCACAAAGAAAATACATGCTAATTTCTCTTTTACTAATAAATTGTTCATCTAAAAATGCCAAAATCTAAAATCACCAATATATACTTTTGTCAACAAAAAAATTCTATTATGGTCAAACAACTTCGAATTTTATTAAAGAACACATTTTAATTTTTAAGGAGGCAAACTATACTGTTGAGATTTGTCTTTCTGCTTCTTCAAAATCTTATTTGTTGCACTTATGTCCTTCCTAAAATAAATTAATCAAATATTGGGTGTCCAAAAAATACCGAGAGTAAGTGTAGAAAATAAAAAAAAGACCTGGAATATTTTCTGACATGGATTTGTCAGACCATAGCTGATCATTTCTTGATGCTATTTGATAGAAAAATAGTTGAGCTCTGAGTAAGTGGTCAATTATTTTTAACAAGTGGATACAGCTTGGTAGCGTTGAATTGTTAAATTGAATTAAGTTAATTTATCGACTGTTAAGGATTTTTCGTCATTTAAAAAAATTATTTTTTGATTAAGTGAAGTGTTGATAGACACAATAATAAATATTAAATAAACATAAGCCATGTCAATACTAACCTCCTAAACCCTTCAAATTAGGGGCGAGCCATTTTTAAAAATGATGAGTGGTAAGAAAAAATAAATTTACCAACATTGTAAATATAAAATGAAAATAAGTTTCAGCTTAAGCAAAATTACTTGATTGAATCTGATAATTCCGATTTAATACAGAATCAACTAGTCACCGACCCGAAATATCGACTATGGCTGAACACAAATTCAATTGGAGACACGGAAACAAATTTATTCCTTGATATCTAAAGCGTAGAATGAGAGAGGAAATTGGCTTCTGTTGACATAATTTTCTTTCATTTAATACGTGAATACAAAGCTATTCCAACTTGGGTAGCCAGGATGAAAAAATATGTTAGGAAAAAAAAATTCAAAAATATGCTTTTCATTAAACCTCACCAAACAGAATTCAGTTTAAAACAGCGCAACTTAGGTAAGCAACCAATATCTTCTGCAACAGTTAAATTGAAATTCAGATATATAATTTATTATATACAAAATATATAACTTTTTTCCATTTCACTATTTATTTAATAGTAAGAAACACTTCACTATATAAAAAAGAAAAGCTATTATAAATGACAATTCTTTTTTAAAACAGTCGATACATTAACTAATTACAATTAAATTATCTTAAAATCCACTTACAATGAAAGAAAATAATTCATCACTTACCGTATCCTTGACAATTTTTTTTCTATCAAATAGTATCAAAAAATGATCAAGCATGGTCTAAGAAACCTCAGGTCAAAGAATTTCTCTGTTTTTTTTGTTAATTTCTACACGTACTCTCGATATTTTTTTACACCTGATATTTGAATGTTTTCTTTTAGAGAGGACTTAAGTACAAACAATTTTTTTTTTAAAAAGCGGATTAAAAAATCTGAACACTATAATTTCCAACCTTGAAAATTCCAAAAACTATAATTTTTTTTCTAGAGAATTCGATTTTCGACAAAACTATATATCGAAAATTTGAAATTTGTGGCCTTTCTAAAATAAAGAATTCATAAGTAAAAGATAATTTAGCATGTATTTTCTTTGTGATTGCGTAGATCAGTATTACATTGGATCGACGAGTTTCTGGTCAAATATCATAAAACAATAATAGATTAAAAAAGAATAACAAAAAAATTATCTAAGTTCTCCGGAAATTTTAGATATTTTAAATATTAGATATCTGAAAGTAAGAAAAATAAATGAATCTACCAATTATAACAAGAGAAATTCCGTATTTTATGACGGCAACAAAACACACTCTTGTACATACATGTGGTTGTGTTGTATGCATAGATATTTAAATTTAATAATTATTTATGAACGCTCGATTTGTGGAAACGCGGTTCTAAAATTGCATGAAATTACAAGATTAGTAAATTTTATTCTTTTTTCAAATATGCAGCTTAGTATATAATAATATATAAAATAAAAAACCTTGATGAGATCTAGAATGTAGACTTATATTGGTATTAAAACACAGCTAACTATGATAAAGTAATAATGCTAGGAACAGATGCAGAATCATTTGTCAGAAATTCCAGAGAGGTAAAGGTACATTCATCTTCGTTCTCTTTATCGAAACGAAATTAGATTAAGAATGTATATATATTCAGTTGACTTATTGATAAGGTGAGTTGGGTTAATTGTAGACTAAAATTTTGACAATGTTAAGCTATTGTTAAATAATAAGGGAATAAGATCTGATAGTATTATGTAATAAAAAAAAATAGTGTAATAATAAAATTTATATTAATCAGGTAATGTTCAAAATTTAGGAAGATTTAAGAAATACACTTTTGATAGTTTTGTGACCCGTAAAGCTTTATCTCATTCAACTTTAGAAAGAGAGGTGTAGTGTACTGCATCCCTCTGCACAGATCATTTCAGGCTTTAATTTTATTTTCATAAAAACTCAGAATTTGGTTCCCTGCAATAATTCATCACAATTTTTACACTTGTAATATTGTCCTATTGCTGATTAAAAAAAAAAAAAACATTTATTCCATAAAAATCTGTGTTTTGGTTATAATACATTACATTCTTGGTGGTAACCTTATCATTCATTAAAAAAAAAAAAAAAAAAAAAGATATATAGTTGACGTCCTTCTTACTTTTATCATTTCATAAAACTATTCTTCGCACGTTAATAATTTTTAATCTGGAAAAAGTATGACGTTTATCGGAACTTCTTGATAGTGTCTCCCATTTTATTCCCAAAAGACCAGGCAATAAAAAAAAAACATTACAGTGGAAAACACAATGTGCTCATCAAGTCGCATTAACAATACTGCCGAAGATTGCAAGTGACAGAGGTGTGAGGGTGGAACGTCGTGGCTGGGCCTCAAGAGTACAGTCCGTCAGCAACGAGGGTAGAAAATATTGGACGAGTGTCCCGATCTAACGGATTTAATCTATGTTAGGCTTACAAACGTTAAGCTTATTTTATTTCTCTTGTATCTTTTAGGACAGCATGTTTGTTATCTACTGTATAGAAACGAACTGCCAACGTTTATTGTTTGATTGAGAGCACTTGAGCCCCTCGATAAAGATTTCAATGTTTTCCACAAAAATACATTATACATTTTTATTATTGTGCGGCAAAATCATTCTTTGTATCGACAAGCATATTGCTGTCGTTTTTGTAACATGGATAATTAATTAGAAATGTTCGCACATAATACATACTTCGTATTATGCGATTTTCTTCAGAATGTCTTTGTTGTATGTTCTTCTGCGATCTGAATTCATTTGTTTATACATGTTGAAGCAAATGATGTCTTCACAGATTATGGGTTCTGTAACTATCCAAGTCCTCGAAATAATATATGGATAACACTCTCACGACGAGGTTTAACAACCAGAAAAATTTAACGTACCCTTATAAGATAATAATATAATAATAAGGGATTAAGATCTGATATGTTATGATGTATGATATTATGATATGTTTGTATCTTTTTTAGCCCTGAAGAAGCCCTGAATGAACGTAATGAAATACTTACATGAAACGTTGGCTCATTAAAATAGTATAATTCTAGTATTTGAGTTTTTTTGACCGCACCCGGACCATATTCCTTTCAACGTTAATCATTTTTAATCTTGTTGGGTTAATTGTAGACTAAAATTTTTACAATGTTAAGCTATTGTTAATTTAATTTTTAAAATTGAGGTTTAAATCTCCATTAATAAACATGTCCTCCCTATAAAAGCTTTAAAATAATTAATTAGTTTATTTCATTAAAAAAATAAAATAAAAAGTTTCAATGTAGGTACAAGTACAGACTTGCCCATAACAAATGGTACAGCGTAAATGACTTCCATTCTTCTTATCTTTAGATAATTCTTAGGGCAAGGAGCAAAAGCTGTTCTCCCTAAATTACAGGTCAGTAGCAATATTCAAATTTGGTCAAAACTTCCAAAAGGAGTTAAACTTTCCTCCACAGTCAAGGAAATAAAACGAGGACATAGCTTTACACTGGTCAATTAAGAAATACAACCGAAATGTTTCTACAAGAGCTTTATGAATTAACCTCAACTGAATGGAAGTTTTTTATCTCCATTAATTTGTTTACTGACTGTCCTTTACATTAGGTAAAATATTACATTCAGAGTAGAATAAAATATATAGGATATGCTCCACTTTGTAAACGTCCGTCAGTAATTTCAAGATATTGGAACTATTATTGCGTAATAAATCAACTCTTTACAGAGCAATGTTTCATTAAGAAAATAGGAAAAGAGCTCTGATGAATTAAGCTCAATAATCGCATAAATTACAACCAAATCTAAATCCTCTCAAAATATCTACTAACACAAACTTATGACCGACTTCTCTAATGGTCATTTAAAAGAAAGGTACATTCCTACTTTTTCACAATAGAAAAATACTGAAAGATGTAAAAAATTATTTTTAAAAAATATGTTAAGTTCTTATCCATAAAACTTTATCTAACTTACCCTACTTTAAATTTCTATTAAGAAAACAGTTAATAATGTTTATACCACATAAATGGCATTTTTATAATATTATGATAGAAATTGTTCTTTTATATATGATATAAATAATTTCACGTAAATAAAAAGAAAAATATATTAAAATTTTAAGTTTCTTTTAACAATGCCCAAAAGGAATCAATGAAAGTGAGATTAATTTGTAATGATTAGGCACTCTATAAATGAACAAAAAGCTAATGATTTTAAATATGAAAGAAAGAATAACGTCCACAAAATCTTAAATAAATTATTAAGCGAAGCCAATAATAAAGAATATATTATCCAATACCAGGGGCATTCATTTCAGATAACCATTGCTGAAAAAAGTTAGAATAAATCTACTATGCACATATAATATAATATAATAATATCTATAATCAAATATAAATATATTTTAAATCACGACTTCTTAAATTTTGATACAACAAAGTGACCACAAAAAGAAGGAGTGGAAAGATCTGAAGTATTAAAAATATATGTATGCATAAATATATAAAAAAAAAATATATTAGATATTTTTGAGAAGATGGTCAGCAAATAAACTCAAATAAACAAAAAACGTATTTATTTGTGCAATTAACAAAAACTTATTTTTTTAAGTTATTGTTTTTTTGTGTTAATTTTCTGATCGTACCACAGACCATATTACCCAATCTTAATCTATTTTAACGTCATTATTAATATTTATGAAAAAAAAATATGTGCAAATGGATTTATGCTAACAGATAGATTTTTATATTTTTTTTATAAATATTAATTATATTTAAAAAATTCTTTGCTAATACATTCATTCCTGAAGCTATATTTCAGGAAAAAAAAGTTAATACCGAATTCTAAAATTAAACTATTAATTTCCCTAGATTCGTAATCCATTTCAATATGAGCTGAATTTCATTCTAAAAATATTTTGAGTAAAACAGCAACTAGCAACTGACTACCAATTGGGTTAAAAAGTGACCCAATCTTTAAACTTACTATAAAAATGTTAAACCATTTAATGACATTCAACGCTTTTCATACTTAATTACAGAAGACCATTTCAAATATTAGAAATTTTATGGTAAAATATTTATTAAGAATTTTCAAGGATTGCAGAAATATGTCTAACATATTAATTTACTCAGATAATTTCAAGCCATATTGTACATTATCTTACTCAACTAAAAAGGTCAATCTCAAAAACTAATAAACGATAAAGGTTAGTCAACATTTTCCTTCTTGCATATGACATCATACAGGACTGATTAAGACTTTGAAATGTCGCAACATTTAAAGGTGTATATATGTACAAACATACCTAACCTACAAAGGTAATCAGAGGAAAGTCTGTTTCTAAGAAAAACAAGGTGAAAAAATATCAAAATAAATGACATAAATTTCAGACATAACAAATGACATCTTAGGATTTTATGTGACTTTTACACATGCATGAGGCCATTCTTGTAATATAAACAATGAATGAAACGATGAATTTATACATGATCGAGAAAAAATCATACTTTACCAAAACATACCTAAATAATTATAATATTTCTAATGCAGAACTTCGATCAGATTAAAATTTAATGGTATAGTGAAAGAAACTTTTAATTTTAATTAATTTAATATTTAAAAATATCCAAACAAAGTTTATCAAAGAAAGACAAGAAACTGTTTAACAACTGAAAATATTTTTTGATACTTTCAGAACATGAGATCCTAATCTTTTAAGTTGGAGTTCATATTATTTCAATATTTAACGGACATTCAAAGGAAAAGATAATTTTTTCCGTTACAAAAAGTTTTCCCTAAAGAATGGCTTAATATAAAAAGGAAACAAGTATAAAGTAATTGAATTATTTTCAAATATCGTCACTTGAACCTCCTAAGTTTCCTAAGAAACAAACAATATTATATATATTTATGTATCTTCACAGAGACTGGTACTTTGTTATTTAATAATAACAAAAAAATATATAAATAGCCACAATCTTCGCTATTAAAACATGTGAAACGTTTCGGGCATCCATCATTCAGGAAAATTTATTTATTTTTGTATCACAAAGTCGCATTAATTTATACAACTTTTCAAGCTATTATGAGCAAGTCAATTTAACACAATTAAAATAAAGCTGTATTTGTATTGTAACCTATAAAATAACACAATAATAATAATTTATGTTCTTCACACTATTATACTATCGTGATAAGTTAATAATAGTATAATATAAAAATTGTGAAGAATAGAAAGTATTATTAATTGTTAAAGTGATAAATACAGGTTTATTTTAAATTGGTTTATGCATAATAACCTGCAAAGTTTTATCAATCAATGTGAAGCAGTGGTCGTAAAGTTAAGATTAATAAAACAATACTATGATTTATACACGATTTCCAAAAAAATAAAATAAATAAATAAACCATTATTCTAGAGACATAATCCGTCTTACCATCGTTTTGTTGGATACAAATTTAATTTGTGACCAAAATTTAGTTCTAGAATCGAGATATAGATTCATATTTTATGATTTACGCTATAGATGAGTGAAAAGTGATAGAAGAGTTAATGCCTTAAACATGTACCTCGTTGGCCAGGACCTTAATACAATTGTCCGCTAAGAGAGGTTTCCTTAAAACGGGGGTGTTCACTAAGGGAATAAATAAAGACTTAGTCAGTGTAGTTCAATCACTATTATCATATACATATCTTATGAGGACTTGACCAATACAAGTAGATGTAATTTAGACCAACCGGTTGCTTTGAGCATAATTAATTAACAGATATATTAATTATGTATAAATATACCATTTAACTATTAAGTATTGTGTTCGATAACATAATTTAGCACTAATGTAGGATAGGTGATTGCTGGAAAGTCAATCACCACAAGAAATAGACCAACCCTTCGATAATTAAACAATATTTAATTAAAAGCATTTCCGAACAGTAATCCCATTATAATTTTTATACCTTTTAAGAACTTTCACCTAAATATTTCTAAATAAAAACTAAGCAAGGCGAAGAACGTGGGCAAGGTTTCTTAGCTGCAAGGCCAGTAAGAAAATATTCCAAGGCGAAGGAGTTAAAAGAAGTCAGGAATGCTAAGAATGAACTAGCAAACAGAGAAAGTTAGGAAAACATCTTATTTTCTCTCATCTGTATGGGATTGGCTGTAAGTGATCGTGAACTACTGAATGTCCTTTCACGTAACATCTGTGAATTGAGGAGCAACAAGAAAATTATATCGAATTGTATTGAAACGTAATTCATACCGGTAAATTCTCCCGAAAAAAAATATCTATTTCATTTTTAATAGAGATAAAAATTAATAATAGAAAAATAACAAAAAAAAAAAAATATGATGGTAACCTGTAAAACGTTAGCCTATATTGCACTATAAATGATATTTTGGTATTTGTTCTTTATCTTTTATAATTTATCTATTTTCTAAACCATTAAAGAGAATTAAAATTTTCATTTAAATCTACAACATTGCCATAATATTTTTTTTTTCAATTAAAAATTTAATTCAGTTTTAAAACTTTCATTGTTAAAAACTATGTTTTGGGATGCCAAAAACTTTAAAATGAATAAAAAAAAAAAGAGATTAACTTTAGTCCTTATCAGTCCCTATAAGAACGGTAATAGCTTTATATTAATGTATCCAGTGTATATTAGATTATATTCATATTATTTTATACTGGAAGATTATTGATTGACCGTATGTATAGATGAATGGAATATGGTCCGGGTGCGGTAAAAAAAAAAAACTCAAATAGTAGATAATTATACTCTTTTATTGAGCCTATAATAAAATAGTAATATAATAAAAATAGCCTTGAGGCTCAATAAAATAGTATAATTATCTACTATTTGAGTTTTTTTTTACCGCACCCGGCCATATTCCATTCATATTATTTTATATAAGAATACAAATAATTATAACATATAAATATTTTCAAGCTTTAGATACTAAAAAATTATAATTAGATTGAAGATTAAACAGTACTAACAGAGTTTAGGTTAGCGTTTTTGGCCTTATGATAAGAGTAGTGTACTTCACAGACTAGTTTAAAATTTTCTATCAAACACTATTAACAAATAAATTTTAATTAAAATTGTATAAATGCAAATTTGATTTAGGTTTTATTTGGGAGGAGGTACATAGATTGCGATTTTTGGTCATCGGCGTCCAGCCATTTTTTAAAAATAATTGTCCTAGTATTAAAAAAACAAACAAGTATTTAATAAATTAATTTCCAATTAATCATTTAATTGTAAGTGATTAAGCATTAATTAGTTCATATTTTAGGATATATTATTTCGAAAAGGAATTTTTTAAATATCGAACTAATTCATGTACCTATCTCCGCCGAGTCTTCTGAGGCCTATCCTATTGGACTATTACCGCATGCATTTCAAAATTCTTGGCGCCA
Organism: Halyomorpha halys; assembly: GCF_000696795.3. Classification (NCBI taxonomy): domain Eukaryota; kingdom Metazoa; phylum Arthropoda; class Insecta; order Hemiptera; family Pentatomidae; genus Halyomorpha; species Halyomorpha halys. Next base: position 74,377 of record NW_027109968.1, on the reverse strand, counting down.
ATGCCTACCTAACCAACAGGAATTCTCTTTCGAAATAACATACCCCAGCAATCCATCAGGAAGTTTCAAGACAGACAATATCAGCTGTTATAATAGAAATATGTACAGTGATGCAAGACCAAACACGTGAAAATTCATAGGCATTAAGGAATGGGAGCGTGAAATTCAAGTTCAAGGCCAACTTTCGTTTCTATTGTGAACTGCTCAAGTGATGATAGTGGAGTAATGTTCTTCAGTTAAAAATATATTCACCATCACGTTGAAACTATTGCAATTTATTTTTGAATACTCAAAGTTCACAATTTTGATTTTTTTTTTTTTGCATTTGCATTTGCATTTGCTTTTGGATAGAGGGAAGCAGAAATAGAGGAGGAAAGAATAGAGAAGCTTTTGGAGAAATTTACAAGGCTGTATGGGTATTGTATTGAGGATAATTTGTTTTATAGCTCGCCCTAACCGAACAATCCAAGACAGGAACAAAGGTTGAACTAATATATATATGCACAAAATAGCATAAATAGATGATCAACGGACTGAGATAGATCAGAGATACAACAAGCGCAAAAAAAGCCTGATATACAACTGCATCTAAGCTCTAACAGGTACCCCAGAAAGCAGGATCGAGAGATTTGACCCGAAAGTCCCCGCACAGGAGCAATCTGGTATCAGAACCTCAACACAGGGACGCAAAGAATTAGCAGTGAACAGTTTGAGGAGACATATCGGTCAATATTTCGTGATAAAAGAACTGCTTGCATCGAACTGGATAGCAGGAACGCAAGACAAGCAATTGTCGAGAAGGCAGATTCGAGCGGCCAAAGATCAAC
>NW_027109968.1:54414-73405 GCF_000696795.3 Halyomorpha halys | reverse complement strand
ATATATATATAAATAACAAACACTATTAACCACTATCATTTCGAAACCGAAATCACTACCAGTATACATCAGCAATGTATCTAATTTGATGGCTTCCGCAATTTCACTCAAACTCATCACCAAGAGGCAACCACGGTCATTTTTCTGCACAAGGATAAAACTTTCCTGCAACGAATAATCTTTCTAATGGCGTACCGTGATGGTAAATAAAATAACGTAAAAATCATGACAGAGAACACCAATCGTAAACTTCATCACATTTGTCTTATGTTTACAATTACATGATCTAAACAAAACGAGGATTCACGATTCGTAAGTAATCTTTTTATTTTGTAAGTCACCCAATTAATCACATTATTTCAGTATGAATGAATTCAAATAACTAGGGTTTCTAAACAACTTTAGCATCATTAATTAATTTTTAACTTCTTCATTAATAAACATTTAAACTTTAAAATAATTAATATGGATGTGAACCGCAGTTTCTAGTTATGAGAAAGAACAACAGCAGAAAAAAAAGTGAAAACACTCGGGAACGGAGGCAACTCCGCGTTGAGAAACCACGAGCAAGAACAAAGGTCGTAAATAGGATTAAGCAAAGCATGTATGTAAATCAAAACATGGATGACTCTAAGCACTATGGTCCTAGCAAGACCTCTTATGGAGGATTATATCACCCCTGTTATAATCTATTATATTTTATAAATGGATAGAATAATAATATAATAGATTATAGACTATTTTTCTTAAACATAGCCACGGAGGTTACTGCAAAACATTTTTTTGGGTGGGCCAGAAACGAAAGATATTTTAATTTTATAAACTTTTTTTTATTTGAACACTGAACTTTATTAATGCAGATGGTTATACCTGACAACTGTATTCATAAAATCCAAATTTCTATTGTTCCTTTGAGTAATTATCTGTACAAACAAGAACAAACTTTCATAATATACAATGTAAACTTAAATATTTCAACACATCATTCAAGAGACATCTCAAGTTAGAAAAAACAAACCTATATAAGAATAGCATAAAAGCTGAGATGAGATGTATTTAGAAAGATGCATTGATTTCATTTTTTTTTTTCATAAAAATTATACTGTGTTTTTTTACTCAGGACTATCACAGCTTAAGCTTCGAAATATTGAAATTATTTTATTTTATTTAAAAAGATTTATTCATAGGTATTTTGTCCAAAGGAACTGACATGGGTTTTAATTTTTTTTGGAAATCATTGTCTAAAACTATTAAATTATTGGGAGGAGTGCCTACCCCCAACGACGTTCTAGTTCATCAAACTGGAACGATTATAAAAGTGTTCGAGAAGAAAGTTTTTGATAGTTCAAGTCGGAAATATTCTCTACACAAAATGGAAATATGAACGTCAGCCAACTCCTTTTAAAAACAGTAAAAAAAAAAAAGGACCTTAATCTAGCTTTCATTTTAATTGTTTCCTATTTATTCGGAGATATAATATATATTTAGATAAAACCTAAAGTATATTTTATTATCCCAATCATAAACAATTGGCTTAGAAAATAAACTAAATAAAACGCAAAGCATCCCGAACGTTCCATGCTAATATTGCTCCATGATACTCCATTACCCCACAAATCTATAGATATCTTTAAGTCTGCATTATAGATATATTTGAGTAATCCTAATAGCAACATAAATTCATTTCTACTTAGACCTAACAACCACTAAGTTATAGAAGTGAAGGGCTTATTAATTAGTAACTAAGCCTGTATTAACCTGTGAGAATTCTAACTTTTAAGTTATAAGACAGAAGTCACCGGCTAAGCGATTTCGTAACTGAAAAATAACTAACATTTCTCACTTTTGATCTCTCCTTTATTTTTTCATCAATTTAATTTTTCTACTTATTTAGTGTTTTTGCATGTGTTCATATTTATACTATTGCATTGGGTGGATATTTATACTGGTTTTGTTTCTTTATTTAAATGATAACATTATACATTAAATATTACCATTTTATGTGGGAGAGATTCTGAACGAAAAAAAGATTTTCCCAAAACTGCTAAAGTTCCTTCGATAAAATTAAAGTAGTTCAGGCCAAGACTGCCACAACATAACTACTCTTCGGAATTTTGAAAAATTTCTTTTAAAGAGATCCAAAAATATATAGATTGAGGAAGATTTCTTAATTTTTATTTTACCAATTACCAAACATTTCCGATTTTATTTGACAGCCAAAATAAATGCAAAACTAGTAATTATTTCTATTTAAAGTTCATTCGAATTTTTAGGAAATATTACAAAAAATAAAAAATGTCGGTACACAATTTATATTTATTTGAATATTTTATCAGCTTAATTATTCATCCAATGAAGGCACATAAAGTCTTTCGATTCTCTACAACAACAAACAAATTCACTGTTCAAGACGCTTACATCAGCGCCCCCTCCGGTGAGTTGGCAACAAATATGCAACCAAGTTTTTATATTTAGTGTAAATTTCAAAACCATTGTGTGATCCAGCATATTATAAAATTCAAAGTACGTCCACTACAACAAAATAACAACTCAAAAACTCCTTAAAATGTAGGCAAATAGAGAAGAAGACAGTGTGGAAATCTAAATATATATTGACATATATATTTAAGCAGAAAACAATAAATTTCAGAAATAGGGGTTATGTAATAAGTGTGTCTTAGTGGGGCGGGTCCAGTCGGAAAGGATTGCCTTTTTTTGTTTTGTGATCTCCTCTTATGAGAATCTGACATCGACTTACTAACTTGGTATAATTGTCTGTTTGAAAAGTCAGATGAGTAAGGAAACCACGGAGGGTGGAAGGGGAGTGTTTCACGCTTTTTTAAAATTCAGGATCTTTATAAATATTGCTCTATTAAACTATCTTTAAGTGTTACTTACCTTTTTATAAAATTCAAAATAAATTATTTTTTTCGGCGTAGACGCCAAATACATAAACGCCATACGGCAAACGAAGATATCATGTAAATTTGTATTCTGTGACCATACATAAAAATAAAGAGGTTTGAAAATTTAAAAAAAATACATAAACCTCTATCTACGAGTAAATCCACATCACCGAGAGTTAACAATGTATAACAAACATTTAAACAAAACTTTCAATAATAATTTCAGATTGGGGTTTAAAAAACACACACAAAAAAAAAATAAAAATAAAATAAGGACATAACTGTTGAATAAGATATAAGAGTGGAGTCCTAGGTTACTCATATCGCCTTGACACGAAATCACAATAAGAACAGCGACAGAACTGCGGGGACCACACCCACTTGGATTAATCATCAAACTGGCGCCAACCAACTTTCCATTTCAAAAATTGCTTTCATTCGACAATAGATTTCCTTATAAAATATTAAAATAAATAATCCATCAAATTAATGATGATTATCAAATTAATGAACTAATGGCATTATTCTTATCATTATGATTACTACAATATAAGTATTGGCCTAATAATGGTAAGTTTCAAATCCTATGTAATCATATAGATGTATGGAATCTGTCTTCATTCGATGCAATGAGCTCATAATCTGAATCACTGACCTAGATCGGCGGAGGTAGCTCAATGGACTGAATCATTAAAGGACTGAGTGATTCCATGAATCAATAAATTAGCGTGAAAGCTTAAATATGTAAAAAAAAATATTTTTTTTTTTTTTAAAAAAGCTTCTATAAATGGCAATTATAAATTTGTCAATGGTTTCTCCATTCTCTTAATCATATTTCGAGATTAGAAAATGTCCAGCACAGATTTATAAAAATATTTTAAATATAATCAAATCGCATTTTTTAAATTGATTATCTTGTTGAAACAATAAAATTTGAAAACTCTTCAAAATACCAGAGCGAACTGTGACCTCGTATTCTAACAAAAATTGTTAAATTTCAAAATTAATAGTTAACATTTAAATTTGAACGCCTGGAACTTTTAAAACAATTATACTAATTCAAATAAAAGCAAACGCTGTTGACATGTGATCTGTTTTTTTGCTCATTACATACTTTAAAAAAAAATTAAAATTATACGTTGATTTTTAATTACTGTGTAATTAACTTCTCATTAATTAAAATATTTTAAATTAATCATTTATGTTTCTGAGTTAATTGAATTTTCATATATGTTCTAAAATACTTTCATGTTATGTTTTAAAATGTTTCTATGAATATTTTAATTATTTTTATGCTTTTAATTAAGTTATTTATTCGAGTTACTTTGTTTCATTTTCGCTCTAACTTTTGGTTATATTAAACATAACAAGTATAATACACTCCATTATTATATTAGTACTTTTGTCCTGTTGTAATAACGAAATAAATGAAATGACTGTAACAATAACTTTTAATTTTATAAGACCGAAAACTATTCTTAAATCAATAAACATGCATTCTTCATCACAACTAATTATATTACAAATTAAAATTTCATAAGATTTAATATTTAAATTATAATATCAAAGACATGAAAATTCAAGTGATGCAAACGGCTGTTTTGTGAATGAAAAGTATTTTGCATGCTACCTGAGCCAGAACCAAATTCGTGCTTCAGAATTTTATAGTTGGAAATATTTGAACTAGTATTCAGACAAATTACAACATTGTTTCTTCGCTGGAGGTATTAAACGAAATTGGTATAGCTTACAAGGAACTAAAATTGAAGATTAAGAACGGTCTTGAAAACACACAATTCAGAACTCTGAACATTGGAGCATAGAAATTTTTAAGGGTCCAATTATTCTTGAAAATCAATATTTTCTTTAAATAACAATTTTTTTTGCAAAAAAATATAATTAGCAGCTGATCTGAAGAAAATATAGTCAAAATAATTTACTATTCAACAAATAAAGACTATCATAGTCGATCTACTATCACTTTTAATGTGAGATATTAATTACAGAGACAGTTGTATACAATAATGATATGACCTTCGAAAATGTAAGGACAAAAAAAAAAACAGGATCAAAACACCAGAAAATAAATAAATTTAGTTTTATCCAAAACATTAAAAGAATATAAAAACACAATTTGCATACAATATTTCTTAGAATGTAGGTCAGTAATATAGAAGAATTGTTTTTTAAATAATATTATTTTGAGTACTGATTACGCATATCAGTAAAACTTTTATTTATTTCAGAGTTTAGGAAGATAAATAAAAAATTTAATAGTATCTACTTTAAAAAAAAAAAAATAATAGAACAGACAGCAAATTTATTAATAATTTATATTCTGTAGCATCTTTTAATAGAATTAATTTTATAACATGTAATCTCTAATATATAAACGTATATGAACATTTTGAACGAATGTTAAATAGAAAACTGATTATGCATAGCAATAAAATTTTTAATTATTGAAGAGTTGAGGTAGATAAAAAATATATATATATATATATTATTTTTTCTTACCTCCTGGAACAAAGAAAAGGCATTTACAAATATATACATAATGTATACCGGCATTTCATTATCTTCTTTTGCCGGGATGGCAATAAAAAATATAATAGTATCTACTTATAAAAAATAAACATATAGTTGAAGAATTCAGTATGAGGGAAGAAAGAAGAAATTAAAAATTAGTTTTCTCCAAAATGCTCATACTTTATAATATTAACCGAATCAAATTGCATCATAATTCAATTATTTTATAATGAAAATATTACAGAAAAGAAACTCTTCTGACTTAAAGTAAGTACTACCAGAGCAATGAAAAAACAAAACAAAAAAATATTCCGAAAAAAGATTTAATAAAAATCCATTTTCCGATTGTAAGATATAAAGCAATATTCCGGTATGTATGCTCTTATATAACAGGACTAAGATATAGAAATAACCGCATTCCAAAGTGTTTAACAGTTGCCGTGTAACATGAAGGATTTCAACTTCTCAGCACGCGTCGAAAAAAAATCAAAAAGCAAAACTTGAATAATTAAAATCCAAGTTACCCACAAAGGAACTATCGCAGCTGGTTAATCTGTTGACGCATTCCAAAAAAGTGTCAAAAAAATTCACTGTATGGATTAAATGCTCCCTAAGATAAAAATCTCCCTATGAACATAAAAGTGGAAATAAATAAAAAAAATTTAAATTTATTGTCATTTTTAAAATTTAAAATGTCAATCAGAAAGTTAATTCTAGATATGAAGCTATAATTATAACACTATACGTATTAAATAATTATATATTAAATATGGGACGTAAAGAACAAGTGTAAATTCTGAACCTTAATAACAAAAATGTAAGTATAAATTTTAATACTAGTTTGAAAAAATATGACGTAAACTCTGCTAAATAAGGGATTTCCGTCATACAACAACAAAAAAAAAAAAAAAACAATAAGAGAGAGAGAGAGAGAGAAATACTTTATTCATCTATGCTGCCTAAATACATCTGGGCCCTGTTTCAAAATGAAAGCTAATAGTATTAGTTCATAGTACAAGTATAGAAATTAGTGTGGTAATAATACTAATACTTATTTTTTTCATGATAGGGATGACTATTAGTGATATTACAAGAATTAAAAAATAAGTACAAGTTACTATTGTACAAGTCTGTGTAATTGAATTAAGATAAATCTACAACACTAACAGTATTAGTTTGTACTTATTATGAAACAGGGCCCAGGTTGCTATATCACACAGCATACTTATCAATCCGTAATCGGACATATATAAATTTCATATAATTACATGGTATAATAAGATATAACGAAAACAATGTTTTTTTCCCTACAGTTTCCTTTTACAATCAATTTCGGTCTATACACCAAATACAAATTTTTCAATTCATTCCTTTTTTCTTTCCCTTTTCTGTTCCTTCAATTTCACCATTTCATCATTTTTAATTCACCTGATCAACGAATTCGCTCTCCGGAATTCACCCCCTAGATCATCTTGAGTGACCCGCTAAGTAAATTCACTATTAGACAGCAATGTGAGATCAGACCATCATTTATAGTAAAAAAAAAAAAAAAATTAATTGCAGGTTTTTGCACTCTGGCCCGCAACATCTCATACATGTTATCACATTTATACATAGGAATTAATTTTAGATTGTTATGGAAATTCAAAACCAGTGCGTAAAAAAAAAGTATCAAATTTAAAATAACAATTATGCTGGCATTCAATTCAATATTCGTAGAACATGGAAATAATTATAAATTATTTGTGAGTGTCATTAATGTAAGTTTCGTTTTCAAATGAAAAAATCTCTGAATATAATCTGAAGCTTATAGATACAACCATTATTACGGAATGAAAAATAGCAAAATAGCATCATCAAATTTAATCAAATAGAAATTATACAGATGTATTAAACTTTAGTATATCTTACATTTCAAAACCTAGCATGGAAAGCTTTCATTAATTTAATTTTTAAAATAAAATTTCCATTGTTCATATAAATAAGTATTATATGAAGATCATTAATGGATTTAAATAATTTTAATTTTCAAAAAATATTGAATAAAAATCATTGTTGCCATCATTCACTTATTAATAATGATAATAACGATTTATTTCTATTATCAATTGACCTTTAATTTTTTGATATTATTTATTTATTTTTCACAATTTACTATTGACTTTTTTGGTCCTATAATCATATTATAAATGAACTGCATTATTCCAGAAAAAAAAAATAAATAAATAACTTTTTTCAGAAATATTTCTTTCAGGAAATAATTTTTCGATCGAATTATATTCAGTAGTATATTTAAAACAAGTATATTTGACACTATAACTAAAAACTTTTAAAAAAATGTTTTTTTAAACCGCCTGAATTTAATATATCGCTCCAGTCAGCAACATAGTAAACTTTTATTTTAAATTATATTATTTCTCCTGCCTCTAAACAAACTAAGCCTGCATGATCCCCTGAATTAAATCACAAATCTTTCAAAATTTAGGATAATAATAGATTTCAAAAGATTAAAACGTTTTACAATTGTGGAATGAAGACATTGAACATTGTTTTTATAATTACAATATTTGATCCAGAAAAAAATAAAACCTTGAGGAGAGTGTGTAATATTTTTCTTCCACCAAAAATATTTCTCTTATCTTAGTTACGTACTGATAAAATATTAGATAATACTATAAAAATTTTATGAAAATATGACAAAAAAAAACATCCTTATTATTTATTTGATATCATGAAGCCCAACGCCTCTCCAGGCTTGAACTCATGGAAGGATTAGATTTACTAAGCCTAGGACATTATGAAACCTGTCCAGACTGACCTCAATATCACTTTTTTTTGTGGGAAATTCGTTCTTTGGAACAGAAAAAAAAATCCTGGCGGAATAGGAAAAGGAATGGCGGCCTGCTAAACTATATGCAATTTCGCAACAATACCCACCAAGAAAATGCTATAATATCTTCTTATGCTATGAGCCGTGGCGGTTCTCAATCCATCAGTTTTTTGACCGATACTCTAACGGAATCATTCCTATAGAAAGATATAAAAAAGTCTTCGAGGAAAGTAATCGGATTGAAAAAAATAAAAAGAAACGAACATTACTTGCTCGGCAGAAAAACCAGTTCCATATTAAAATATCAGTATCTGCTCCTTTTTTTTTTTTTTTCAAATGTCAGATCCAGTTTTCTTGTGTAAGATTAAAGGCTTTCGAAGTTTTGTCACTGGTTCTTGAAACAGTTTAAGAAATCATTACTCAGTCAGTGCAAGACTGGATATAGAGTGTGGATAGGAATGATGTCGGGTGCTACAAGTGTTAGCACACCCTAGTGCAAAATAGCTGAAACTAGTTATGTTAACAAGTCGATTAAATAAATGCTAATGTGCTTAACAGATGTGGGAGGCCTTAGGCCCTCTAGAGCTGCTAATGGAAATAGCAAAGTCATTTCCTTCTATCTCGAAGCGGATAGTAAATTCTGAAGAATCTGCCGGTATCTAAACAGTATACCATCAACTGATGGAAGTAATACGAGGCTGAGGGGTTCATTTGCATGGCCGAGGTAATGGTTCAAGGGATTCTTCATTTAATAATTCACTTCTCTGTTAATAAATATGATGACTAGAAACCTCTTCACATTTCATTAGAAATCATCCAAAAACAGAAGATAAAATAATTAGTTATGTGGAAGCATATTCAGAATGCTAAACACAATATCAAAACTAAAATACAAATATATCCATTATAAAATTTCGTATTGATTTACGCCCCATAAAAGATTACAAGACCCCCTTTCACTATAGTAGCTGTCTCGATGTTGACATCGACTCGGTGGGAAACATGCACATGGCTGAAAATCGATAAAAGAAAGTGGCAACTGAGCAAATTCCTAATCTATATAAATGATAAAATTACTTTACACGGTTCCCTTTCGAGGATAACAAAACTTTCACAGATTTTTCTCTTAATCCGCCCGAGCTGCAAGTCACTTTCTACCGAACGAAAGTAAAACCGAAGTTGTGTAATAAAACATCGTAGAAGGAAAGGCAAGACAAAGGTAGGATAATACACAGAGATAGATATAAGAAATTTAAAGTGCGAGGACTTGCTTACCTTGACGACGTCGTTCGGGGACTGGGCCGCTAGGGACTGTGGAGAGGACTAGTGTAGGCTGCGCCCTCCTGGCTACCCCCCGGCCCTATCCGAGTCTGCACGACATCGCCCGAACCTTCTCTTTCACAACAACCACCAGGAAATGCTTGGAGACTTTAACGCCTGGCTCGTGTCTCCAAGTAAATGACTCCATCGCCAGGACTACCTACCGTGCAAACTGCGAGTATCTCACCTAGCATGACTCACGGTATTGCTAAACCTATGAAACAATATTAGACCATGAAAAGAACCAGGTATAAAAAAATTATAAATAAAATAAAACCGTATTTACAAAAATTTGGAAAGGAGTAATATTTCTAATGTCTATAATATAAGTCGTAAAAAATATAAAATTTAACTACTAATAATTTAACATTCAAACTTAATACAAATAGAAACATTTCTCAAAAAAGGAAGAAACGTGTTACCACGTACATCAAACAAAAAAATGACGAAGATTCGAAATTAGAACATATCTTTTTCATTCTGTTCAAACATAGGTGGATTATATTAAGTTTTAATTCAAAAAACCATTAAAGAGAAATATTCTTCTGCTCTGATCCAACATAACCTTAGTAGATTCTTTTTTGAATCCTTAGTAACATTCCTCAGTCCGTTTTAAACATTATTTTTATTTTTCCATTTCCAAATTCCATGATAATAAGTAAATGTAAATAATTTACTTATATATAATATACTTACACCCATCACGCTAGTAGGAAAGTAAATAAACAATGAAGTGATTTAAAATTCCCGAAATCAGGTCACACTCAATTTTTTGCTGTTCAAATCTCGATCAAGAACATACCTTGAACTGAAATATAGGGCCATCTTTCATATTAAAATAAATTAATTTTACCAAGTAAATTATAAAATATTTTAATTTCAGCAAAAGATTTTTCGCAGTTCAATTATGTAATTTCTAAAATTTCGTAACTTTTTGGGTTTAAAGATTGTTAAAGTAAGATCTTCCCCGATGAAAACTATTGATCTAATTTCGAGATGTTAACCTCACTGAAAATGTTCCTGTTTTACATCCAACAATACAAATAATGAACCTGAAATTTCATGGATAGTAGTCGAAAAAAAAAATTATGTGGCTTTAACACTTTTCGGATTATAGATTTGTCATTAGTAATACTTTATAATAACAGTCCTATACATTTCTTTGGTGCAAGTCCGAATCAGTTAATTAAGCGATTATAATTTATATTTTAGTTTTAAAAATACAGTATATAAAGTACGTAAAATAGCCATGTTACATAAAATGTTTACTGGTTTCCTCTTCAACTTTAAATATATTCCCTTATTAATTGTTATGTTAAATGATTGCCCAATTGGTACCATAGACAGATCTGATGAGAATGACCCACAAGCACTCAAACCTGAACGTTTTGAGGATATATTTTCCCATATTCAGCATCATGATACAATTTACTAAGGAATTTTCATTTTATTGCGAATAAATATTTATAATCATGAGAACAGTACAAGATAACAACCAATGAATACAGAAAATATAAACAGAATGACATAAAGTAAACAATTGTACAGAATGCTATTAATAAAATAAAGTAATGAATGAAGTAGAAAATAAAATGTATACTTAGGCAATTGAATAATAGGTAAAATAACATAATTAAGGAAATAAAATAAAAATGAAGTTACATAATGCAAAGAAATATGAATATAATTAGTTTATAAATTATTTAAAAATTAAAATTATGGAAAGAAAATATATGTAACAAACGAAATATGTAACTATAATATTAGATAAAGAGGCAAAATAGAAGTTAAGTTTAACAAAAGAAATGAATAGAAAAAAAATTTTTTTTAATACAACATAAATAATAACTTTATTTTATTAATTCCATTCTGCACAATTATTTACTTTATGTCATTCTGTTTATATTTACTTTTTCATTTTCTGTAATCATTGGTTGATATCTTGTTTTGTTCTTAGACCTGAAGAAGGCTAGGAATTCTTACCGAAACAACGTTGGCACGATTAAATAAGTTACTTCAACTTATTTATGTTTTATATTGATCGCACCCCTCAATCATCTTCTCGAAAAAATATTTATTTCACCAATAGAAGTGCTTCGAAAAAAAATGATATAAATTAATTTAGTAACAGAAAACAGTACTTTGTTACATTAACATATATATATTTAATTTTGTACATTGTTAATAACTTTATAAAACAAATAAACCAATAAAAAAATAAATAAATAATTAACTGTCATAGCCAAATTTGAAAAAACAGTGCACTAAACTAACTGACCCAAAACACTTCTGTGTAAGAAAAAGGGGTCATTGATTTCATTACAATTGAGCAAATTATAAATATGATTTAATGAAGATTTTCGATTTGGACAATATAAATAACAACTAACACATTGTTAGAAACCTATATTTTTATCAAAATTAGCATTTTAACAAGTTATAATCTTTAAGAGCCATTTTTTTCACTTTATATAAGTAGAGATCGAATTTCCATGTTATTGTCCGGGTTTGGGATTATCCTACTCCCCTTCAAAAGTAAAGCCAACAAAGATAACAACCACGGTCCTCAAGTTTACGCTAGGTTAATAGGTGACTTTACTTTTTCCAAAAACTTGGGTTCATCATCAGGCCAGCCTTTTTGGTTTCACTTGTGGTTTCCCACCCCAGTATACTACATACTACTACCTCGAAGATTATTATTCACTTAATTCATTAATTAATTGTAGCATAAATCTCATGCGATTAAATTACACAGTTTTGATTTTTTTTTAATTTGTAAAACTGCATATTTTGCCTTATGCATGTATCAAACCAAAACTGAGTAAATATTTACTTATTTTATTAATTGTTTTCTTGTTATATTTATTATTGAATTCATAGATTATAAAATAAAAATGCAAACTAGAGCAAATATTTTTTTCTTTTTATCAGCCCTATTGGTGAGTGGGATTGATATCAGGAGATGATAGGATCTCTTTTTCTGCATTGCAAAAGCATTTGAAGAGGGTGCTTAGAAATAGAGTAATCCAGTCCAATGATGATGGGGTCACCAGGTATTTTGAGTCGAGAGTTTGTCTGTGATAGTAGAAGAGCCCAAAAGGAGAAAAAAGGCAGTTATCTCACCCCAATTATTGATTACTTTAATGAAACCTATGTATAATTACTAGTCAAAATTGATGAGTCTGCCAAGTATAGGCAGGCGGAATAAAAAATGGCGGCTGTTTCAAAACGATAAAAAAAACTAATTTTTCATTCGGAGCTCTATATCTTAAAAAGTAGGAACAACACAAGAAAACCTAAGAGAACGTCATAGAAACAAGAGTAAATTTGCCAAAATATAGGCCCTAATAGAGTTATTTACGTTAAATAGTTTTCAAGATATAGCTTTTTAAAAAACAACATTTCATAAAAATGTTGTATGGGACGTACTAAAAGATTAGTAGTTAGAGAACTTATTTTAACGTATACCATTTAACGTACAGATGTCTATTAGCACTGAAATTAAAGCTAGTTTAATGAGCTATAAAGTAGTTTATGACGTTTATTTTCGTAGGAGTAATAGTTTACATGAAATTTGCCAAAACAAATTGATTTATAGTTGTTCGGACAAATTTTCATTTGCCAAATTTATATTCATATGTGAATATCATAAAAACTACTACCTCTACGAAGATATGTGTCATACACTACTTTATAGTAAGTTAGATCTCCTTTATTTTGAGTGTTGGCAGACTTATGTGCGTCTTATGGATCTAGAGATATATTTTTTAAAAAATCCAACATTTTATACAAAGAACTAGAAATTAACATTTTGTGAGTTTATTTTGTCAAATATCATGAAAACTACTATTGCTACGAAGGTAAAGGTCATAAACATCTTTATAGTCCATTAAACTAGCTTTAATTTGAGTGCTAATAGTCATCTGTACATCACATAGTTCCTGAGATGTAAATTTCTCAAAATAAGTTAACTAACTACTAATCTTTCAGTAGATTTTCAAAAAATTTTCCTTTTTAAAAAGCTATATCTCGAGAACTATTGGACGTAAATAGCTTTATTAGGGCTAATATTTCAGCAAATTTACTCTTCTTTAAATAATGTTCTCTTAGATTTTCTACTGTTGTTGGTAGTTTTCAAGATATTGAGCTCGGAAGGAAAATCAAAGTTTTTCAAGGTTTTTAATCGTACTATATATTGTATTTATCATTTTGTAAAGTTGTAAATTACATTTAATAAATAAATAAAAAACAAATTGATTATTTTTATTAATGAATACATGAAACCAACTATATGAGAAAAATCGGTGTAATTTAAAACTAAACTCCCTTCTTTTGCAGCAACAAAATCAATAGCAATACCGAATCCTATTTCATTAAGAGAAAATCGGGTCACACCTTTCTAAGAACTATCAGATTTAGATAAATTCAAGAACTAGTTTATCTTCAAGGGATGTGAAATTATTACAGTGAATTTGAGTCACTCAACTCCAGACTGGAAAATCCACAAAACAGATCTGTTCTGATTCATAGAATTAACCTGAAGAAGAGGTCCGTCCATCAACCTCGTGACCTGGCTCAAGTCACCTTCAGGAATCCCGAATCATTTCCATTATGCAAAAAAGTTATGAAAGATTTTGCTCTATTGCACTCATCTAATAAGATCGTTCTCAAGAAGATTAGTGGATGTATTGGTAAAAGTGATAGTGAATAAAGGAAGATAGTTCAAGTTGTTGTAAGGTAAGTTTTATTTAATTTTAAATTAAAATGCTTTAGTGTAATAGATCGTATAACGTAGTAAAATTTCTAATAAATGACACTCCTCTATTACAGAAAATGCTCTTCAAGGAAATTACACTAAGATCCCGATCAATCAAGTACAAATTGAATAAAATTGAACTCCTCAACTTCGGAACAAAATTGATGTTTACGTAGGTTCGTAAACATCAATTTTGTTCCTCATTACCATTTTTCATTTCTCTATTACTAACGAAATTAATCGAATATTTATCTATGAACTTATGATGCAAGAATTGAATATGAGGGTAATTTATTTTGGAAAAAAGTTAGGAGTTCTTAACGCTGTTTTTTCCTTTTTCTTTTTCCAGAATATATTAGAGTTTAACGAAAATTTATATTATATGAAATATAAACATTACGTATTTTAGATACGTAAATGATATGAAGTTACGTAATTATAACTTAATTCTAATATCAATCAAACGACTTGGAAAATAAAAATGTTTCTTATTAAAACAAATGAAAAGGAAAAAATCATTTTCTTTTTTTAATACCTTCCAATAAATCATTCATTCTTTTCCTATTAACGAGGAGCTTAGGAGTAGTAGAAGTATCAAAAAAAAAAAAATCATACCATAAAAAAACACAGTTTGATCGGCTTTTGAGACATTTCGAAATAATTTTTTAAACATAAAAAACTGATAAGTATCAATATAAGTAACAAAAAAAAAATTCAAAGTATTCTTTAAAACTGCATTTTTATAATAATGCAATAAATGGATTATTATTTTTTTAAATTAGATTAAACTCGTATTGTTGATCACATTTTAAGTGATGTGTACATAATTCTAGTATTTCATTTTTATGTTTACCCCTTCTCAACGGAATCCTCCGTATAACGGACGAACATATCGTATGTCTCCGTTATACAGAAGCTTCATTGTGATACAATTCTGAAATATTTTCAAGCAATTTAAATTATTTGACAAATTGTATTTGAGTTTCCTGAAACAACAATGAATTCGGCTAAAAAGAAATAAAGTTTCAATGGTTCCATGTAGTATTTGGAATGGTCCTATCTTTTTATATCGTATTATCCTATTCTATCCTGCTTCATTCAAAATTATCACAGTATATTCATATACTTTTAAAAACAGAAATTTAAAAGAGGCTTAAAATAGTTTTTGGTTTATTAAAGTTAATAACATAAAAGCATGGGAGACAAATCATTATCATATCACTCTAAGCTCACTTGTATACTATTTATTATACAGGGTGTCTCATAAATGAGTCGTGATATTGTGGATACCATACCTTAAGATAAAACAAAAAGTACTCATAAGCTATAGTCCGATTCTCCACGGTATAGGATAAAAGTTTCGGACTCAAAGCCATTTGGACTTCTTTTGTTTATCTTGAGGTATACTATCTACTCCCACAATATGTCTACTTATTTATGGGACATCCTGTATACCCAGAAGAATTATTGAAAACACTTGTCTAGCTTAGAACAATGGAAACAACATTTTTTCAAACCCACCTATATGATTAAAATTTTCATAACATAGAAACTCCAGTGTTAAGTTAACTTACATTTTTAATATGCAGTTCTGAAAAGTCAGAAGTATGTTTGTATTTTACCTTTTATATAATTTCATCAGTACCAAGGAAGGTACTGACGTACACTTGTTGCATTTTTCTTACAAACTCTGAAGACAATATTGAAAATACATAATTAACTCAAATATTTGTCATGAGCTAATTTGGGTCATTTAAGATAAAAAAAAAAAGGTGGGTGGTTTTAGAAAACGGTCAGAAGTAGTGGTCAAAAATTAAGAAATATAGCATAAAACAATTAAATGGACCTCATCTCATTCATTAAGTAGCTATTTTTTCATTTTTTAAAGTTTTGACCACGACTTCTGATAGCCCCGTCTCTTAAAATAGCTAATTGTTTAGAGACCCAAGTTAAAATGAACAACTCCGTATCAAATAATTGAGCTAACAAGTTTTATAATGTAACACTAATAAGAAATATATATTTATAAGTTGTTTGATACAATATTCCACAATTTTATTTTTTAAAAACATTACTTTAATTACTGTTTCCTTAATGTATAAATATTTTGTAACTTTTTTATTGACCCGATTCTTTAATAAAATCCATCAACATCAATTTATCCTGTGGGATCTAAGATGTCAATTTTGAATTTTTTTTTTTGTTATAAGAAAAAAACGTTTAAAATATAACGTTTGCTTTTGTAGTGAACTGTAGAATTCCAGGTCCTGGGGTTTTCAAACACTATAATTAAATTCAACCAAAAAAAATTGCACTTATTAGCTTCTTTTCTTTTCAAGCATTACATCACGAAATAGACAAAACCTTAAAAACATCAATTGTTCACAATGTTTCATTTAATATAAACTAATTTCTGTGAAATGAGCAATGATGTTTAAAATAATTACTCTCGAATTGAAAAGAGTATATGAAAACATTATTTTTAGTTTTAAATAAAAAAAACACTAAAACATGACCTCATACCAACCAAATTCTCAAAATTCCATTTAATCTTTTCTAATCATCCTGATCTTTTGGATCAATCCTTATCCAGTTCCACCCATCCTTAAAACTCAACTCGAAGGTTAAAACGGAAATGGGTAAGAGACCTTTTGTAAAATAAAATTGACCATTGGAGTTCTGGCAATGGCCAGATGCTCCGCTCATGTTTTAGCGCACTTACTCAACCTCCACTGGCTCATTACTAGTGACGCGGAGAGAGGGCTGCGCTAGGATCTGGAAGGGCCCTACTCTACCACTCAAACGTGGGGGACAGAGTTGGCTCGGGGATCCTCAAGTCGAGATTGTAAATACTGTATATAATTTATTTTACATTGTTTTATTATGTCAATTTTATTTACTTATTCTTCTGTTTATATTGTATAGAAATTTTATTTATTTAAATTTATTTTTTCTCTTTGTTATGTTATATATGAATGTGCTCACTTAGCACCTACTACTGTTTGCCCAAGTTTTTGTCGGATTGTAATAATACCTATCAGTAAATAAAGTAAGACTAAGTTTTCAAAATAAAAAACAGATGTTTTTCGTGATTTCGTTCTACTCCTTCTGATGTTATTTATTTTATTTACATTTCTAACATTATTCTGCTTTCCAAGTAACCTCAACAGTTTTTGTTAGAGTTATTTATTTATAGTTTTTGTTAGACTCCTCCTCAGCCAGCGCTAATGGCTGTACCTAGCACGAATGAGGTACTGAATAAACTAGCCAGCGTCTAATGTAGAATTACATTAGAAAATAGAACGATTTTTCAGATTTTTATTATTTCATTATTTCAATTACAACAAAATAACTTCAAACCTACACGTATGACAAAATAGCTTACACTTTTTATTTTTATAGTCTATTAAATGTGCTACAATTTGAAACCCAAATGAGTTCTATAACCATAATTTTAGGTAACAGCTATAACTTCAGGGCGTTCATGGCATCCACCAACATGCCAATAACAATGTTGGTCTCAATTTCCAACACCTCCAAAGTCTGCAGTACCATAAAGAAAGAAATGATGGTATGGTGTAAGCTGCACTCCATACAAGGTGATAAAACTCAAAAATATCTTAAGATGACTAAATTAATCCGACTTATTTAGAAAGAATAGCTATCAATAACGACTCTGGCTGTCGAAGCCACGTTAAAAAAAAACAACTTAAATTTTTAAAGAGAAATTTTTTCAAAAATACCTCGTTTTGAGAAATATCATAAAAAACATTACTATCATGAGAAAAAATATTTAAAATTAATTTAAGTTAAATGTATTTGGCTTTATTTTCACCTATAAAAGATTGATTAGATTTATCATTATTTTCATGATTGATAACCAAACGAAAATTGGATGGACAAACGGCTAAGAAATTATCCTTAAAAACAGTCTATAGGGGTAATTATTGAACTTAAATTGTAACCAAACATACATGACATAAATTTATTGAATTCCACACATATTATTTTCATTTTTTAATTATAATTTATATAAAAATTTTGTAATCACATCAGGAACAACTTTTTCTCTCGAACTTCGCTTTCAAATGGTTTTGGTTATCTGTAATTTTTAAGACAACCATAGAACCTAAATATTCTATGATGGGCTGAAATAAAAAAGTAATCAAATTTACTTCAAATTCGTTCTGAATGATTAATCTCGGAGAATGAATATTTTTGACATTATTTCACAAAATAGGAGATGATTTTGCCTATTTTTACTTTTTTATACGATTATTTACGAAGCTAATTTTGTTCTTGAATTGTAGCAATTATTTATTTCAATTCTAAAAATAACACTACGCGCTAATCTGTTAGGGGATTGTATATTGTTATAATTACTTTGATAACTCTCCCTATAAAATAGTGATCAAGATAGGTAGCTAAATAAATTATCCCAGTGGAGCGGTCCCTCCCCATTCTCAGTACCCTCGGCCTGCGGGTTCAGGACCAATATTGTAACCCTCACCTCACACAATACAGAGGTACTAATCTTAACCAATTCATTTCCATTTTAATATAGCTTCGCTAGACTCGAGATGAACATACTGAAATTTATTAATATGTAGCATCTTACATATTATTTAAATCAACAACACTATATCAAGT
>NW_027109968.1:53322-53689 GCF_000696795.3 Halyomorpha halys | reverse complement strand
AAATCTACTGTCTGTTATTTTTAACATTACATTTAACTGATACTCAACATTGAACTTGCAATTTAAAGAAATGAATACAAAATATAAAAAATAGTTAAAAATACTTACTATTTTTTATATTTTGTATTCATTTCTTTAAATTGCAAGTTATCAATGCATAGCAATATACGAGGTTTAAATAATTTGCCACGTTACCGTATTTATCATCACACACTTGTTTTTTTGATAATTAAAAAAAATTACAAACTCAACAAACAAAACATTTCTTCACTTAAAAATTGAAAGTAATTTTTAAAACATCTTCAAAATGAGAGAATCAATTATATTAGATGTGATTTCTAGTTTTCCGACAACCGATAAGTCGAAC
>NW_027109968.1:51926-52422 GCF_000696795.3 Halyomorpha halys | reverse complement strand
TACCATCGCTATTCCTCCTCAGTTTTATAATATCTCCGATGGACAGTTACCTCTCGTTCCTCCTCAGAAGAAGATGGACTCTAGGGAACTGGGGAGCTCCTGTTTCGCCATAACTGTGACATATCCCTCGATAATCGGCCAAGGACTCCAGGATTCCACGCCCCACTGGCACAACCAATTCATGCAAATATCTCTCGGACTTGGCTGAAACTGGTCTGCACTCAGCTGCTCTTCTGATACACCTATAAAATGTACAGAACAATGCTTCTCTGTTACAATCGATAATAATTGGTATCTAATTTAGTTTTTCTAAATACGTTGTGCCGTTGACAATACTAAGAGAGGTAATATAGTAGTTAATAATACTAAGTAGTTAATAATATTTAATATTAGAATTTGAACGTGATCCGAGCAAGCCAAGGTTTCGCCCCACTTTGCTGGGTTTCGTCAGGACTAAAAACGATACAAAAAACTTTTTTATTTTATTTATTTGTTG
>NW_027109968.1:49453-51469 GCF_000696795.3 Halyomorpha halys | reverse complement strand
GAACATTAACAAATAAAAAACAGTATACACTAATAGACAGGAAATAAAAATAAAATAAAGTTCAAGAAAAAGGAATAATAATAAACAAAATAAGGTGTATTCTTCTTCCATTATTTTTTTTCTCCACCTCTATTTTATTCTTATTTCCCATATTTTCCCCGTAATAGTGTGTACTGTATTTTAATATTTCTCTTTTTCCTACGTATTTATTTCTTATTATTTCCGTTTTCATTAATTTTCTAATACTATTTTGTGATTCTGGACAGAGGCAACCGTCCGTCGGGGACAGACATGTAAGGAGCAATAGCGAACGTAAAATGAAAACGAGGCTCACATGAAAACCAAATGTCTTAATAAAGCCATCACCCAACAGGTCATTTTATTATCTGATAGTCATTTAATAATAACTTCCGATTTAATGAGTAAAACACACTAAAAGATGGGAAATAAGAATAAAATACAACTCATGAAAGAATATAACAGAGGAAGAATCCTATATTGTTCATTTTTTTTCTCTCTCGACCTTTATTTTATTCTTATTTCCCGCATTTTAGTGTGTACTGTATTTTTCCCTTTTTTCATATTTCCCCAAACATCTTTTTTCCCCCTTTAATTTACTTTGTTTATTTTTATATGAACGTTCACAAATTTAAATCCTTTTAAGCCATATCTTAGTTTACTTTTATTTCATGGTATCTATTCTTTTACTGTGTTATTATTTTTAAACATTTTTCAAAAAGTTGCTTGTATTTCTTATAGCTCCGACGAAACCCTGCAAAGTGGGACGAAACCTTGGGTCATAATAAACAGTTTAATCACTATTTGAGTTCTTTTGACCGCACAAGAAAATCTTTTATCCACATCTTCCTTTCATTTCTTTAGTATTTAAATAATAGGCAATATTGAAAGAGGTGAAAGACCTCAAATGGAACAAAGAAAGAACTGTCCTTAATATGGACAATGGTTCTGAAATTTAACAATAAAACAATTAAATTTAAGTTGTAAATATTATTTTTCCTCTTTCTCACAATATATTTTTTTCTTTGAAGTAAATTGCGCTATAGTAAACTAAAGAAAATCTCTTAAAAAAGAAAAAGGAGGGAAAGAGAGAGGGGAGCTAGATAATGCAAAATTTAGGTTTTCAGTAAAATCATCAATTATTCGTAATTTTTCCTCGGCCTCTTACTTGTCTATAGGTTCTAAAAAACTTCTTAGTTAAACAGGTTATGAGACAATATTAAATAATTTGAAATTCGTTAAAGGATAAACTTCAATATGTTTCAAGTCCTGTAAAATGTTATGTGATGTGAAATGCTGTCACCAAGTACCAGTCTTTAGATTAAGAATAATTACAATAACTAAATTTATAAAAAATATATAAAATAAAATACTGCGGGTTTAACGAACTATATCCTGCTTTAAAAAAATAATAGAATTTACAAATTGAATAAAAATAATTATTTAATGCTTATAATTAATGTCTGGGGAGATATATAGAACTAATTAGATAGCTATTGCTGATAAATTAGAGATATGGAATTTATTTTTAATGGAATAAAATAAATTATGCGGTGTTAAAAAAGGAAAAATCTAATTCTAGATCACTTATAATAAAACTAATTGATTGGATGAAGTTAAGGCCAAAAGTGGTACAATATCATGAGTGAAATTGTTACTATTTATTATGAAATTTGGTATAATATGAAATGAAATGTTTACTTTGTTCTGACGAATTAGTAGGTAGAATATTGAAGGTGTATGTGAAAGTTATGTATCTTGGATCTTTCCCTCACTTCCTCAGATTCGTTTGTTACCTGAAGGTAGTGATTTTACTATAAAGCACACCCACACAAAAAATTGATATTCTTCTGAGCCCAAGTGTATTTTCTCTCAATCGACTTTAGTCACGTGAATTCTAGTACCCCTAGTAGTTGAATGATTTGTCGATAGATGGCAGGAGCTTGAAGCGCTGAGAAATGAATGTCAATTTTGAATTATATTCCTTAAACAATGATA
>NW_027109968.1:47868-49155 GCF_000696795.3 Halyomorpha halys | reverse complement strand
GTGTGTGTGTGTGTATCTTTACATATTTGAAAAATAAAGAGGTTTTGAAAAAAAAACAAAAAACGTTTTTTCAGAAAACTGCTGAATCATTGTTTACGGTTACATGCTTAAGCTTCCTCACACGACGTGAGGGCGCTGAGTAATAGTTTTTGAACTTCTATTTAAATCTATTATTTAAATTTACCCTATCATTAAGAATCAATTTATTAAGTTTTATTTAAATTAATTATGACGAAAACTAATGCCATGGATTTGGACCGACAAATAGACAAAAGAACAAACATCGCCGAACAC
Source organism: Halyomorpha halys (assembly GCF_000696795.3). NCBI lineage: Eukaryota > Metazoa > Arthropoda > Insecta > Hemiptera > Pentatomidae > Halyomorpha > Halyomorpha halys. The sequence continues at coordinate 48,861 of NW_027109968.1, read as the reverse complement.
CTCAAGGCGTTCATGGCTATATAACGCCAAAAATCACAGTCCGATTCGATCCTCGAACCCAACAACAAACTAAAACCGCTGTAAACAATTCACTTGACCCACTATCAGTCACAAATATAACAGACAACACACCCATTACAAATAGCACAACAAACACCACAAATAACACAACAAACACCACAAAACAATTCAAACCACCACCTATCGTTATAAGCCCGCAGGTATCTGCGGTGCAATTAAGAGAAGCCTTTAAAAAGGCGAATGTGGAAATCTTTAATATGCGAACCTCAAAAGAGGAAAATAAAATATTTGCACAAACACAAACAGACTATGACAAAGTCCTAGGCTATCTTGAGACCATAGACAACGTGTAATACACGAATGCTCCACGAGGTACCAAACTCTTAAAAAATATATAATTAAAGGGTTTGATCTTAATCACCCTCTAGATTTCATCGCCGAAGCATTCATGGAACGCCTTCCTGGTTTCCGACAACTATGTAGAATGCAAAGAACAAATGCCGCCGGGCAAAAGACAGACCTGACACATATGATCGTCACCACAGAACACACTACCACCCTAGAATACATTAAAAAAGTAGATCCTATTTATTCTTTGACAGTCTCCCTGTTTCCTTCAACCCAGTATTTCAATCTATCACCCCATTCCCCCTTTCTGCGAGGTGGTAGGGGGCAGGAAGGTTACAAAAACCCCATTTACATCACCCTATAACTCCTTCTTCTGATGCACCCCCTCCCCCTCCTTTCTTTTCGATTTCAGACTGTTTTCTTATTATTTTATCATTATCTATTGTATTTAATAATAGCTGTTTTTTAATTTCAATCTTCTATGCGAAAATCAACATGAGGAGGCCCCTCACCTCCGGTTTCTCTCTTTAATAACAGGATCATACAGAATGGACACTTCACAATTAATACATAAATATTACAGGTAACCTTAAAATACCAAAGTTAGTAAAAGGTAATACTCAA
>NW_027109968.1:46382-47643 GCF_000696795.3 Halyomorpha halys | reverse complement strand
GGGCTTTCGTTCCACATAGATTGCCATTGATCTTTGACTTCCTTTACAAGAGGCCTGCATATCTCTGACGGAGTTAAAATATAGTTATAGTTTATGATGATCATTATCGTGGAAGTAGTGGTTTTGATGATATTTAACAAGATGATGATTTATTGTTCCGACAAAATTTTTGATATATGACATATATATCTCACAACCATTGGACGTACAGATGGTTGCCAGTAATTATATAAAATATAATTTAATCTGCTATAAAACAATTTATAACAGTTTTTATCATATTTGTATATGATTTCCCACAATAAATTCACTAACTACTGATTTTTTAGTACCTTTTCTGTGTAATGTTGTTAAAAGAACTCTATCTCGAGAACTATTGAGGGTAAACAGATCAGCCAGGACTCATATTTAACCAAATTTAATTTTCTTTAAATGATTAGGGTTTCAGTAGGTAGTTTGATGGAGCTCCGAAATTGATTTCTTTTTAACGTTTTGAAATAGCCACCATTTTTTATACCCCCTAGCCATACTTGGTAGACTCATCAATTTCGAATAGTAACATAGTTTTCATGAAATTAATCGAAAATTGGGGTTATTTCACCCAGAGACTTATTTTACTCTTGTACTATTTGATTTGTGGACAAAGTACGACAATAACCTGTTGAAGCCGCAAATTCCAACCAACTTGTACCTGCCAATCCAAATAACCCATCCACTTAATTGGCAAACGTGTAAAGGATTTTCATCCTAAAAATAAACAAAATATAGATTGGTAAAATGACAGGAAACGAAAATATCAGCAATGTAGGTTGTAGACGATAAATATTCATATAAATAGTACTACATAACCTATAAATTGAAAATTCATTCCGGAATGATTATCAGAAACTTTGTAATTTAATTACCTAGAGATATGATGTCTTCATAAATACATATTAAATCAAAAACAAACTGCTTAAGTTAATTAACAAGATTTGAAACAAGGTGATCACAACGCATCGATAGAATTTTTAAATACACAATCTTAAACAAAAGTAAAACTATCGATTCCAAAAGTTGGGAAAATTATGAAATTAATTTAAAATCAGTAGTAAGTGAATTTATTGTAGGAAATCTTTATGTCAGAAATCACGAGGCGTGATGATATCTATTAGCACTCAAATTGAAGCTAATTTAATGTACCATATAGTTAGTTTGTTTGTTTGTTTGTTTGGTTGTTTAGTGGCGCCAAACTTCATTGGTCATCAACGCCATTTATATT
>NW_027109968.1:22001-46332 GCF_000696795.3 Halyomorpha halys | reverse complement strand
ACGATTTATTCTTTTTTCCCATAGTAAACCATTCACTAATTTATTGTTTTTTCTGTTTGAGAGGGATCAGAACAAAAAAATCCACGCTCTTGTTTTGTTCTTTTGATTTTTCTTCGCCTATTACAATCAATTTATTCTATTTTCATCCTAAAAATAAACAAAATATAGATTGGTAAAATGACAGGAAACGAAAATATCAGCAATGTAGGGTGTAGACGATAAATATTCATATAAATAGTACTACATAACCTATAAATTGGAAATTCATTCCGGAATGATTATCAGAAACTATGTAATTTAATTATCTAGAAATATGATGTCTTCATAAATTCATATTTGTGCTATATTTAATCAAAAACAAACTGCTTAAGTTAATTAACAAGATTTGAAACGAATCGATAGAATTTTTAAATACACGATCTTAAACAAAAGTTAAACTATCGATTCCAAAAGTTGGGAAAATTATGAAATTAATTTAAAATCAGTAGTAAGTGAATTTGTTGTAGGAAATCTTTATGTCAGAAATCACGAGGCGTGATGATATCTATTAGCACCCAAATTGAAGTTTATGATGAACATTATCGTGGAAGTAGTGGTTTTGATGATATTTACCAAGATGATGATTTCTTGTTCCGACAAAATATTTGATATATGACATATATATCTCATAACCATTGGACGTACAGACGTAATTGCTACCAGCAATTATAAAAAATATAATTTAATCTACTATGAAACAATTTATAACAGTTTTTATCATATTTGTATATGATTTCCCACAGTAAATTCACTAACTACTGATTTTTTAGTACCTTTTCTGTGTAATGTTGTTAAAAGAAGTCTATCTCGAGAACTATTGAGGGTAAACAAATCAGCCAGGACTCATTTTTAACCAAATTTAATTTTCTTTAAATGATTAGGATTTCTGTAGTAGGTAGTTTGATGGAGCTCCGAAATTTATTTCTTTTTAAAGTTTTGAAACAGCCACCATTTTTTATACCCCCTAACCATACTTGGACTTGTCAATTTCGAATAGTAATTATACATAGTTTTCATTAAATTAATCGAAAATTGGGGTTATTTCACCCAGAAACTTATTTTACTCTTGTACTATTTGATTTGTGGACAAAGTACGACACTAACCTGTTGAAGCTGCAAATTCCTACCAAGTTGTACCTGCCAATCCAAATAACCCATCCACTTAATTGGCAAACGTGTAAAGGCGCCTTTATATATAGAAAGAATATTTTAGTAATTTGTAATTATCTTTACTGAGAGCACTGGTACTTTGAGGAAACGAAATTTCAAATCACATAGTCGTTTTAGAAACCCGATAGTAAATGAATTTCAGCTCACTCCCTAACGCATCTTAATTTATTTATTTAGTGTGGACTTATTTTATAAAAGCTGAGAAACTTTAATCCAATAAGAGGCTGATTAAAGCTCATAAAAGATAATAAAGAAAAATCTTACATTATTTATCAGCTTGAAAATCCCCTGTAAATGGTTTCAGTTAGTTATTGTAATGCGGCAATTCAGAATGAACATAACATTAACCGAATTAACAACTTACATACTATTGTAGTTATAGTTCCATATTTAACATAAAAAAATATGCTTACAAATAAAAACAAAATGTGGAATTGGACCATAGCCAATATGAACATTTTTGTTGCCACTGAGGTGTACTATTACAGCTTTAAACATAGCCCATTTTTTACAGGAGAATTTTATTTAAAAAAATGTTAGCAATATTTTGTACATCAATTCTCAAATTAAACACTTCATAGAGAAGAAAATTGATAAGTATTTGTAGAAAAAAAGTGTTGAAATTAAAGCAGGGAGTGGTACCCATAAAATTAACCTCAATAGAAAGTAAATTATTTCGCGTCTCGTTAAAGTTGACCTTTCCGGTACTCGGATTTATAATTTACTTCCTTAGTATTGAAATTATACCAGTAGCATTTCCTTGTTTCATTAATTCATTGTTGTATTAGGAACTGCAGTAACCTTGTAATGGGGGCCGTCCGTAGCTCAGATGGTTAGGCCTAGGTCAATCGTTCAGAGATCTTCGGGGGGCGCCGGTTCGATTTTGTCCGGGGCGTTGACTTTTTTCATTAAGTGGCGATCCAACAAACTGAAATACTTGATCCCTCCGCCAACCACTATGGTAGGAATAGGTTGGTCACCTGTATATAACAAGGAAACATCACCTCTGTGGATTACCTAAAAAAAAATCCTCGTAATGGGTGCATATATCACTGCTATAGAGGATGATCTGCTTTGAAAATTTTTGATTTTATTTTGAACTGAAAATGTTACAAAAACATTACCTTGAACAGGGGTTACTCTCTCTACAGTAGTATCTTAAATAGTAGGGAGGTAAAAAAGCAACCGTACATTCTATCGAATACGTCAAATACAAGAGAAAATATATTGTAGAAAAATATTCCAGGTGGTGTTCAATAAAGGTACAAAATATTAAAAAAAAAAAAATGATGTTAACCAACGTTTAGCCCCCTTTGCATGGCTTCGGCAAGGCTAAATAAAAACAAGATAAAAACAATGTAAGACAAGATAAGAAAGTTGGAATATATATGGAGAAAAAATATATAGAATAAAGTAAACCATGTAGAGTAAATAAAGTAAAAAATTATACAACAATATTTTTTAAAGCTAAAAAAAAAAAAAGAAAAATTAAGTTAAGAAACATAAATATAAATGTATAGTTGGGTAATTAATTAATTAGTCGGTTAATTAATTAAGTTGGTTAAGCTATTAGAAATACTAACTGTGTAAATGATTTTAATAACATTACAAAATATTTTATTTTTCATCAGATGGCAAAACAGAGATTCGTATTATGTCTGTAAGTACCATCTCTAGTCAAAATGTTAATAAAATAAAACATAACCAATCAATATAATAAATAGATTTTATATACCTTCTAATATAGCACACAATATACAACGAACACAATATAAATAATAAACAAATTACCGTTTTTTTTTTTTTGTTTTTATATTTTAATTCGAAAATTTTCATAAATCCCAATATTTATAATAAGAATAATGTGACCCACTACGACCCATGAAGAGTCATGGGTTCAGCACTTTATAAGAAGCACTGTTAGAACAACAACGGTTATAAAAGGAGGTGATTTTTTCAATATTACGCTCACCCGCCACCAGATTTTTACCCAATTAATAGGGTGGATGGAGCCCTCAGAACTCAGAAGGTTGACTCACGGATACAGTTTAACAAAAAATAATTATCTGTCAAAGCCGGATTCGAACTCAAGTCTTGGAGTTAGTAGCATAGTGCCTTACCACTATATGCCACCACGCTCCTAAATCCGCAGTTTAGTTCAGAAAAATTTAAATATACCTCAGCAATTAAATATCATTTGATGACAGATATTATTTACATAATGACATAAAAATGAAAAGTTTTCCTCATTTTTACGAGTTAAAAGGAATCAAATATCCACGCAGAACTAAGAAATACATACTCTTAAGATCATAGTTCCCGATCAAGACTTACGGGAAAGGTCATGAATGAATCACATGCGGGAAAGTAAATTTTCACAGGAAATGGTATCGCTTCCGGAAGTTACAGGTTATTGCAGAGGACCAAATATCACGATCTGGTATACTGCTTCTCATATATCACAGATCTAATGTCATATTGCCATAACAATAGCATCGCAGAAGGGACCGTTTTGAATATGATTAATAAACCGAATAAAAAAACTAACTGGATGGAGGTAAACACCACTAATTGTCTAGAACAACGTAATCTGCTAATTATAAAAGATGCAAGGATACTTAGGAGAAACAAGACCTATTTGACTAACATGAGTGCTACTGGGAAATAAAAACAGAGTGAAGTTCACACACAGTAGAATTGTTTATTACAGAAAGACATTCAATTTGGTTATAATAGTGTTTCTGAAAGGACCAAACAGATTGTTAATGAGAATGACTTTTTCAATAACTAAACCACTAAACACATGGAAGGAAGGACACCTGTATGAGCTTCCTTCAAGTAACTAATGGCTACTAAAATTGAAGCTCATGAAGCATACCAAATTATTTATAAAGATAATAGAAATTGTTACAAATGAAATATTGAACCAAAAATGCAAACAAATAAAAGCATTTATTTCCATAAAAAACAAAATAAATAATATATTAAATCATTTATTCAAATTATTAATACAATAAAATAATAAAGATATATGTAAAATTAAAAAAAAAATCTCGTTGGTATATAATAATCAAGTATTAAAACTAAATCGATTTGATGAAGGATAGTTAATCTAACTAAAAATAGTATTTTAAAAGAAAACTTATACGATAAAATAGCAATTTTTCTAGTTGATTTCCGAAGAGGTTGGTGGTGGAAAATGCTGTTATAAAAGAAAAATAATTTAATTAATATATACGTAACTGCACGCGGACAGAGGTAGATAGAAGGTATAAGGTATATAGTACATTAACATTAACAGACATTAACAATAAACAGTAGCAGATTGACCAATGCTGTTAAAGTTGTGCTTTGTTCCGCTAATACAAGGAGTGTGCAACAATAAGAAGTACGAATAATTATATAACCATACTATTTTTATTATCAATATATATACATTGGCTTGAAAATGAAAAATTTCATTTTAATTTAAATTCAGATTGAATTGCTACATCCCATGAAGGGTCAATATACAACGAATACGATATAAATAATAAACAAATTACCGTTTTTGTATTTTTTGTATTATTTGTATTTTTTATTTCAAAATTTTTATAAATCCGCAGATTTATAATGTGACCCGCTCCTACCTAAGAAAAGTCATGAGTTCTATGGGCGCAGAAAGAGGGGATTTTTGAAACCCGAGAAAAAAAAGAAAGCAAATATTGAACTTATTTGATAGATGGGTTCTTTCCGGAAACATGCTATGATTAGGAAGGTAACGACAGGGAAATGTGGTGGTGTCCAAAAAAATCATCAGAGAAAAGTGAAAGCCATTGGTGAACCTTGTAAACAATTTAAATTGAGTCGTTTCATTTTCCATAACATAGTGATTATTGGTAATACAAATTTAAAAAGTAATCATTGAATAAAATGTTGGAGGTCAGGATATCATTCTTGAGGAGGAGGATATCATGAGATATCATTCTTTTACCCAACGTTTCAGAATGGAATATATATGTGTGTGTGTAATGGGTTGAGACTTGCTCATCCTTTGGCGAATCGTGCCCGCCCCCATCATGGGTTTAGTACTTTATAAGGAAGTACTCCTTTTAGAACGAAACAAGGAAGTGATTTTTTATCAAAATAACGCTCAACAGCCAGATTTTTTCCTAATTAAGGGAGCCCATTTTATAAAGCTAGGTCGATCCTGAAGGGCTCCAGAACCCACAGGTGTTGGTGGAAACTACAGGAGGGGACTCACGGCTACAGTAACAGAATAAATAACATGCATTTGGATTCGTATCACTTTTGTGCCGGATCCTTGGAGTTAGTATCACAGCGTCTTACCTCTGTGCCACCTCGCCCTCTAAAATTAGGAAAATAATAATAAAATAAACGCTTTAAGGGGTAGCAACCACCATCAAACGGAATCGCTCCAAATAAATGTGCTTCTAACTGCTTTCTTTGTTTTTTTATTGAAGAATTTAACCTAAAATCTGACCCTACTACTATATTTATGACTAGAGTGATAAAATATCGCTTCAAAATCCACCAAACCTTGACAGAAATTCGTAAAAAAGACATTCAAATAACACAAATTTTATTACTAATAATTTTACAAAATTACACGTCTTGGGGGTTTTGCAAAAAATTGCACGTTTTACTCTTATTAGGCCAAATTTAAATTATTTTTTGTTCGACCTAAATTTTTTCGTTGCAACTAGTGGGACATGGTACTGGTACTGATATTTGGTGGGGAGGAGGACAAGTCCGGCAAGTGGGCATAGTGGTCCTTTTTGTCAACCCCTGACGGCTACCTAGGTTGCCGCCGCGTACTAACCAAGGTAGGAATGTTAAGATTCATTCTTCAGGACCGCCGAAAAATGAATGTTTAACTGCCCCAGGTGGGAATCAAACCCATAACGACCCGAACCGAGCGCACTGGGACCTGCGCCCCAACCCGCACGGCGTCACATCCCTAAGTCTAAGTCGAAAAATTGAACATCAGTCTTCAAAGTAAGACATATAAAATCACAAATTATATAATACAATTAGCTTCCTCATAGCTCTACAATTACAGACTATATTTCGTACAGTTCAGTATTTTAACTATGCATACATTTAGCGAGTATTTATTCAAACAAGGTGAGATAAGCATTCCGTATATTAATATCATGAATGGCGGGGAATGATGCAGAAGACGTTCGAGGTGCGGTGAAAAAAAAAAAAATAAATAATTAACATCTACTTATTTGCTAACGTTTCGCCCCACTTTGTAGAGCTTCATCAGTGCTATTCCAAGTGAGAGATTTCGAAGTAATCAGCTGGAACAGCCATTGACTGTTTCGAAAAGCATGTTTTTATAATACGGTCAATCATTTATATATTTAATATTAAAATTTTAAATTAAACTTGATCGATATCACACGATGTAAGAAATATTATCTGCATATGAAAGACTGGCTGAGTATTGTGGTGGAAAAAAATCCTGTTTCAGCCATGTTCCACTTAACAATGACTGTTCGGGGCCGTTCGCCTTATACAAATTTTATAGTTTTCATTCATAAAGTCTATAAATAAGAGTGGGCACAGGCTATACCACTGTTTCATACCTCAATCAATAGGAAAAGGAGTGGACTCTGTTCTATTGATCCTTAATAATCCGGTACAATTTGTGAACACTTATTTTATGGTGAAAATGAGATCTTTTGGAACATTTTCCGCAACCGTAAGGTCCTAGAAAGCTCATGGTACATCTTCCCTGTCCCAATCTTTTTCTAATATATTTTTAAGCAAAAAGATATGGCACTGAGTTTTAATTTAATTTAAATATAGTTTCGTAAAACAAATCATGTCCCTTAATCAGATTTCGCGTGATATTTTTGTCCGAAGAAATTATAATTAAATAACGGCGTGGCCTAATATTAATATATTACTGAAGTAATCTCCACTTCTTAAATTATTGAAGCACATACGGGTTAATTTTTTTTTCTAAATATTTAATTAAATGGATCATTTTTATCATCTAAAGAATGATTATTATTATATCATTCCTTGTAAGAACCAAATTCTTCCTTTCAATATCCATCTTCTTAGAAAGCCATTTTATTGAGAACGTCACTTATCTGAAAGTGAGTAGTCATTTCTGTGACCCAATGATATCCGCAACAGCTCACTATAATTTTTATCGAGGTCAGTAACATGTCATCTGCCCTTGACAGTTCCACTCGTGAATCACAAGAAAAATATATCCTGTATTTTTTTTTTTTATTTCACTCAAAATAATTACACTCATCAAAACTAGACAAATATTTAAAATTTTAAATAACGTGTACAAAATATGTTAATGAAAAATTCTTTAGACAGCATTGGGTGCTGTAGTAATATAGCAACTTTCCCTTTCTTCCGCTAGGTGTAGGGTAACCTCGTTAGGTCATCGGGAGAAATTATTTCGCCGAAACCAAGGAGTCAAGGTCTCTGACAGTACAATACACCTCACCAGATGCAATACAATAGAATTTCAGAAATATTGAAATTTAGACCCAAATACAAAGATAAATAAGGAGAATTTCCTACAAGATTCAGCGTTAAGAAAACAGAAAAACCTACATAAATAATTATATGAACAACTTCATCCTACTTCGATTAATATGACAGGTATTTTAAATCAATTAAGCTATTTATATTTTTTTCATAAATAATCAAAACAGAAAAATAAAAACATTTCTGTTATGGAAGCATTGATATTTTTTTCCAAAACATTAATCGTTTTACCGGATATGTACAATTATCTAAACTGAACCATTTCCCTCAATGATTAGACCATAATAAAAAAAATACGATTACCAATTAGAGATGAATGAATTTAATAAAATATTACTTTTTAAATTTTTTTTTTTTACAAAATTATAATCAAAAGTGCTTGCCAAAGGGTTAAATTGAACATTTTGAAAAAAAATAAATAAATAAATAAACTTCACCTACCAAGACACTTAGTAAATGAAATGGATGAAAGAAATCAAAGCTCTCATTCAGAGATGTTAAGTAAACAAGTATTTAGTTGAAGGTTTAATGCAATAGTTTCCAACATTTTATGACGGTGGAACCCCTTTGGTATAGCAGAACCTCTACATTATCATTAGATACAAATAGAGTGTCAAATATGACGTCTCTAGCAAAAGCTAAGAAAGGCTAGGATGCCTACAAAAAAATCTGTACAAAATAGAAGATCATCAAGATTTTATTTCCTAGGATGTTGTTTGTTCTTTTTATATTTAGATGTTGAGGTGAAAAATAAACTTCTATCTATCTATCCGTGGCGCTACAGGGCAATTTGGACCTTGACCTCCTCAATGAGCCTTTGCCATGTAGCTCTGTCTTGTGCGGATGCACAGAAGTTGCCTGGAATCCCTGATGATGACATCCTCCTATCTCAGCCTTGGCAATTCTCGCCTACCTTGACAAAACCAAATATTCGGCACAGAATTTATCTTTCGAAGACTAAGATCTCCTTTTCTTCAGCACTTGTCAGGGTCCAGGCTTCCGATCCGTAAGTGAGGACCGACCGGATTAGAGTCTTGTAGAGGTGTGGCGAGTGACAGCTCGACTCCTCAAGTGCTTCCTAAGTCCAAAATAGCATCTGTTGGCCTTCGCAAGACTAAACTTGCTTAAGAATATTATCAATATTCTATATTTTCTAGTATAATATTTTGGGTTTTCCCATCTTCAAGTATTAATATTTCTTATTGTTAAGAACTTCCATTTCTTTTTCGAAATGTTGTCTTATGACTACTTAATTAAACATTATAACACAACATTCTTTAATTTGCGGAGAATGATATTATGCTATAATTTTTAATTAAGTACCCATAAGACAAAATTTCGTTAAAAAAATGGATATACTTAGCAGTAAGGAATATTAGTTAGCACCTGAAGGTGGGAAATCAGAAACTTTATTTTTAACCTCAACCTCTTAATATAAGAAAACCAGATATGCAGTTAATATGCAGTTATTTCATCACGATTTTTTATTTCATTAATGAAAACTGCATAATTACTAGTAAAAATTGATGAGCCTACCAAGTATAGATAGGGGGAATAAGTGACGGCTGTTTCAAAATGTTAATTTTTTTTCCAGAGCTCCATATCTCTAAAATCATCAACAACACTAAAAAACCTAATAAAACATCATTTAAAGAAGAGAAAATTTGCTAAAATAAGAGCCCTGATAGAGCTATTTACGTTAAATAGTTCTTAACATATAGCTTTTTAAAAAGCAGCATTTCAAAAAAGATGCACTGAATAATCAGTAGTTAATGAACTTATTCAGAGAAATCTATATCTCAAAAGTCATTCGACGTATAAATGTCTATTAACATTCAGATTAAAGCTAAGTCAATGTACTGTACAGTAGTTTATTACGTTCATCTTCGTAAGATTTGTACTTTTCATGATATTCGACGAAATGTTGATTTCTACCTATTCGTACAAAATGTTGACTAATGATAAAATGTGTCACAGGAATCCATAAGACGTACAGATATCTGCCAGCACTGAAATTAAAGCTAGTTGAATGTACTATAATGTAGTTTATATCGTTTATCTTCGTAGGAGTAGTAGACTTTATGATATTTGACAAAATAAATTAACAAAGTGTTGATTTCTAGATGTTCCGATAGGCTTTTTGGATTTATAAAAAAAAATCTAAGTATTTGTAACTCCTATGAAGATAAACGTAATAAACTACTTTTATAGAACATTAAACTATCTTTAATTTGAGTGCTAATAGATATTTGCACATGGAATAGTTTATGAGATATATATTCCTACTTACTGAATTTTCAGTGAAACTTTTATGAAATGTTGGTTTTTAAAAAGCTATATCTTGAGAACTATAGAACATAAATGGATCTTATTAGGGCTCATATTTTAGAAAATTTACTCTTCTTTAAATGATGTTCAATTAGGTTTTTTAACCTTTTAAAAAAGCCGCCATTTTGTATTCCCCCTACCTATACTTGGAAGACCCATCAATTTTGACTAGTAATAATACATGGTTTTTATTAAAGTAAAAAAAAAAAAAAAAATTGGGGTGAAATAACTACCTTTTTTCTCCTTTTGTACTATCAAGTTTTATTAAGAGATTGAAGTTAAAAATAAACTTTCTACGGAATATTATCAACATTATACTCTTTTAACTAAACTAATTCCCAAAGATTCACTCCTCCTGATGAATCAAATCGTTTTATCCTAATTATTTTTTTCTTTAATTACAACTAATTTAAAGGAATAGGAATTTAAATTTATTAAAAAATTAACACTTCCTAACCTCGCGGTTTTCCCAGTAAAGGTTTTTTGGAAAAGTATTTAATCATTGTAAAATCAGTCATTTTCGAAAGTAAAAAACACAAATTTTGAATAGCGTGTTCTCCTACCAGTAAACCAGATGGCTGGCAAGAAGTTTTAGGCCGTAAAATTACCACAGTGTTAGATTATAAATGTTTTGTTCACTATAAATCAGATAGTTTCGGAATCACTGAGTGAATCCTGATTCTTCAGAGTATGATTATTTTATTATTACCTGTTATTCCCTTTATTATTGCCTGTCCTTAAAATAACTTGATCACTCAATGGACTCTGGTGATCAAATAGTCCATGGACCAGTACCTCTAATTGTAAATTCACATAACTATAAATTGCATATTATTGTGCTCCTTACAACTACTGATAATAAAACACTATGATCACCAAGCAAAAAGTGGCCACACTGTATTAAAATGGCCTCTGTACATGACCAGCAACTTCAAGTATCTCTATTACTTAGTAATTCAGAATTTGGCTCAATTCCTTTAATTAAAACTGGGTAATTTGAAAAACATTAAAAAATTAAAAATGATAGGTCAAGAAACTAAAAAAATTACAAGATGATTTTACATTCATATGTAAGTTGAGAATTTGAGTGTAGTAGTAATTAAAGGACCAAAGATAATGAATATTTTTTTAAATAAAGTATGTGGAGAAGTATTATCTTTTGAAATAAAAGCAATGCTTCACTTTTTAAGAATAAAATAAAAGCAGAAACATAGCTGCTATCATGAAGAAAAGAGGAAGGGTTATAGCTCCGCAGTGGATACCAGGCCATGTTGGTATAGATGGTAATGAACAAGCTGACAAGTTGGCTAAGCTCGGTTGTGCAGAGAACCAGCCTGTTCTACAACTTTCCTACAGAACCGTAAAATCACTTACAAGCTCTTATTGTAAGGACAGAACAAATGCTAGACACAAAGTTGAAGCGGAAGGAAAGAAGTGAGAGCCTACTGCATAAGGATAAACGAATCCCCGGCAATCTTAGTAGAGCTGAGAGAGTGGCTTGTTTAATTGGCAGCAAATTAGTAAAATAAATATAGATTGATGACCAAAAATGTATTTTTCAGATCCAAAGATTCTGAAAGGTATAGATCCGTTAAAAGTGAACATTGAGAATTTTACTCGTTAATGACAATCTCCTTAGCTAGTTGCTGGGAAGGAAAGCAAAAAATATATTTTAACTTAATTTATATATACTGGATTTAGGTGTTATGGTAAAATATATCCATTTAATTAATTTTAAACTTCTTTAGTTCTAGACTTTTCTGTCATTGTCAATAAAATTAAATGATCGGAAGTTACAAGAATCAGATTTTCTATTTTTTACAAAATACCTCTAGAGCTCCTGTACTCCTTAACCCTAAATTATAAATCAATATTCATTCATATCATAGGTGGATTTATCATGTGAAATAAAATTCCTTTTTTTTTTTCGTCTGATAGATTTTCATTTAACAATGGAGGGAAGAACTCGTAACCATTTGGGATACTTGCTAATATGGCATGATCCATTATTATCCTACAATGATCGAGAAAATTATGAGATGAAGAAGTTGGGGATGGCTGCCTTCAAGACAGCTATTCCACGACCGATGAGCATTACTGGCACTGCCCACTTGATTACTTTGAATTTACTTGGCCCTAGGAATGATACGTCCAAATGAGGTTGTCACGAAGAAATACAGATTCGATATCATTGATAAATACCGGAAAGGAAGGTCATGTTTTTTGGGAAGGTCATGTTTTTTGGTTTTACTTTTATTTTCTTTAAAGAATTTAAGAAAATTTAATTCCACACAATTTTAGTTTATATATGTTCGCCAAAGTAAAAAAATATATGTTTTTTAAGTCATCTTTTGATTTACTATTTTAAATAAGGAATTTTTAAATGTTATTCCACAAATTTAAATTTTTATTTCAAATAATCTAAATTTCAATAACATTAGAAGGTTATATGTAATGTCTCATATAGACTATTTAAGAAGAAGGGTGACACTAACAATAAATGGAATTAGTCACATTGAAACGCATTCTGGGATCTCAGATACCCATATCAGTAACTATGGACAAAGAAGTAGGTTTTTGGTATTTTGATACATGGGTCTGGTTCTGGAACCAATGCCAGGAGCAGAAGAGCATGCTGGCTTTGATATTGGGTTTCACTGTTCCTCATGGGGCATGGAGGTTTCATATTTGAGTATGTACAACATGGTAAGAATATTGAACCTCTATGCCCAAGCTGTCAAGTACTAGAGCTGCGAGCATAATGTACGCTTCTCTACCACCCTCATTGTACCCTCCATGAGGCACTGTGGATCAAGTTGTCCACATCCTGAAGGAGAATCATCTCCCTTAGCTAATTACCAAGGAGAACCACCCATACTAAAAGGACAAAAATTAAAATGTCAATTACTTCATTTGTATCATTGGGTTCTACACCAGCCATGAGCAGCTTCCCACTCCTACTAAATCCATATTAGATTCCAAGCAGTTGAAGCCCTGACCTCAAGTAAATTAAAAATACTAAGAAAAATGAACAAGTGGTTTAAAAAATAAATGGAAGCCGACACTTTTTAAAATGTTATATTATAATATTACCAAAGGTAAAAACTTAATTTATAAAATACAAAACATATAATAGATAGAAAATGAATAAAAAAAAAAAATAATAAGCAACGTGAATTTGTGTCATTTGTTAGTAATAAATCTTATATCCCTTTTAACTTAAGTTTCTTGGTAACTTAAATGCACTAGATACACATACTGAAAGCACTCCTACAGAACAAGGAGCTTTAAAAGTATACAGTCCCTTCAATCCTACCGCTTTTAATCTTCATTTCCACTTGAAATAAAAAAAAATATATATATATATACAAAATACTATTCGAAATAGTAGTTTGAAATAAAACATTCAATAAAAGAAAATTCTCGTAATTGTAAGCAACAAGGCAATAGTCTCTGACCTTTTGGCACGAAAGAAGAATTCTTTTTGGTTTTAAAACTTTTGATATGTGCTTCATATTTGTACTAAAAAAATAAAAAATAAAACCGAAAATCAAAATATTAAAGAGTGAACAAAATTCTGGAATATTTGAAAACCCAGGAAAGCAAGAAAATTTTAGTTAATATATAATAAAAATACTAAGACCACATATAAGGCTTTCACTTAATAATAAAATAATGTAAAAATCCATGGTTAGACAATAGAAATTATTAAAAGTTAACAAAAAAAATGATTTCTTTTAAAAAGATGAGAAAAAATATTTAAGAAGCAGGTACAATATTATAATAAAACATTGAGCAATAAAATAAGGTAAACTCCAGGAAGCAGAGACTGTGCCTTGAATTAAATAAACTAACTAAAAGCTAGGTTGGCGAATAAATTTTAAAAATAAAACAATAAATATAAACAACTGACTAATAACACACTTACAGTTAACATTGTACACGAAAAGAAGTACATGAACCACAGCTGATTACAATGTGTCAGTCCGGGAGAGCTCTTCATAAAACTGATTAAACTATCGGGCCCCATTTTTGTAATAACAATTGACTTAACAACAGGAAATAATATCACAATTTTCTGTATTTAATATTATTTTCAAATACACATTTCTTAGGTATACAATATTTGTATGTTTATGACAAAAATATCTCTTCTTCTAATGTATCTATTTAATAATTTTATATTAGCAATATGGAGCTCAATAGATTTATTTATAAAATAAACAAAAATGAAATAACAAATTAAAAAAAACAAAATGAAATAAATATATACATTTCCATGAATTAAATAATAAGGATAACATCATTTATATGCAAAGCCGATGCATGTAGTTAGTGTTTGAGGCATGAAAAAATTTGCTAAACATCTTACAAAAACGAGGCACTAACTACATAGTACCTATAACCAATTTAAAAATTAAACTCTATTGATCACATTTAAAGTATATGTGTAACAAAATAAAAAAATAATAAATACATAGGAAGAATCAAAAAAAGAAAGTAATAACAAAAACATTAACAGCCCATTTAAATAAAAAAAAGCTTAAATGTTTTTTGTATTTTTTTTATAACTGTTATATTAATTTAAAGCTATATAAAAATGCGTTAATTAAATATTACTCAACGTTAATAGTTTTGACATACCGCTTCTCTCTTCAACACCTAACTAGAAATTACATGATTATCCGAGACTTAATGTCTATATACATTGAAGCAATAAAACCTCCGATTGAGGCAATTATTCCCTTCTTGACACTGAACTTTTTTTCGAAATCATTTATCTGTTAATTGAGATTTAAAATGATTAACTATTAAGTATAGTTCATATATATACATACAAATACATAAAACTTAAAAACTAAGCTTTGGTATATACTAAGGTTGATGAAGCAATGGAATTTTGAGCCTGGGCCACATCTACAACAAAATTATAATTAATCAATATTAATCAATCAATGTCAAACATTAAATAAAATTTTAAAAAATTGTTGATTATGAGTTACAATTGATTGAGATAAAATTACAATCAGATTTTTAACATAGAACTAGAGGACATAGCCATATTATTAGACACTAAACCTACCAAGCGCAGCCAAATGATCGTTTTTGAAATTTTATTTAGAATTTCTTGTACATAGCATCAATGTATCACCATGTAACTTATTGGATTTTCCTACAATCCATTTTTCAATATTCACAGCTTTATAGTTTACTTTCTGAACATAATTTATAGCATATGTAAGTCTACCACGAGCAGTCATTTATTTGACTACCTGAACAATTCATGTTAATTACGACAATACTCTACGGAAAGGGCACTTTCAAAATTATTTTACGAATTCATAATATAACTGTGGATCTACAGTGTAAACTAACACACGGTCGAACAAATGCCTAACTTCCTCTGTACGACTTTATGGTCTTGGTATCAAACAGAGAGCATCAAAAATGTAAGAGAATATTACATGTTATAAGTGCTAGTTTCAACAAAGTGAACAGAGCCAACAATATTTTGTTGTAATTAAATTAGAAATAATTTATAGAATTTACTATTTAATATAATAGATTAAAATTTATAGAAAAAACTTGAGGAATATTAATTTAGTAGACAAAATAAATAATATCGACGAGGATTGTACTAAAGATGACCTAGAAGTTTCCGATATTGATAAAGTAGAAAATAGTTGAGACTCATTTGAAATTAATACTAACAAAGAGAATACTTCAAATATATGATGAGGAAAAAATAAAAATAAATGAAAGAGATTCATAATTATTTCCAAAAGTAAATATGAGGAAGAGATTGAAATTGAAACTACAACAGACAGCACCAACTGTCTAGCCAAAATTGAAAGAAGGATCTAATTGCGGAGATTTATAATATAATGAAAGAAATATCAAAAACAACAAATATAGCTATATATTTATTCATCTGGAAGGAAAGCTTGTCAAAGAAGATATAATGAGGTGAAAAGGACTAACAAAATTTGTAAAAAATGAGTTGAAAATGCATATATGTAAATAAAAAACTTTCTCAATGGGAAAAAAAAATTTGTTTACTACCCAATTAGCTAAAATCTCTTTCAATATTAAGAAATAAATATCTTTTTAGCGGTCATTTTACCACTCATGGTAGAATTAGGAATACAATAAAATGTTGGTAGGTTTAGTGTTTTAAATACTTTAAACACAAAAGTATTTGTAAAAAGTAAAGTATCTAGTATAGCTCAGTATATTTTGTAGGCACACAATTTAGTAAACTATTGTGAATATATATATTTTTTTTTGAGAGAGAGAGAGTGAGAATTTACATTTAGATCTTATCATATTGTTTCACTGGAATGGTCGAATAAAAAAACACCTAATTTTCTAAGCACTTAAATAACTTAACATTAATAGTAACTAGTTTGAATACAAAATCTTCATACCAACACATAACAAAGAAAACATAAATATAAATTTTTTTCTTTGGCTACTCACAGGTGGTATTTTTCGACTAGAGTATGCCCGTCATGAATGCTGTGTCCATGTTCAAGATAAGAGTTCTTATGAAAGCCATTTCCTTCCGTGCGTTTTCGTACATAATGCGTGGTTCATCACAATAACACCTGGAATTCACATATTGATAAATAGCAAATCAATAAAACTAACTAAATATTTGTATCATAGATGGTATAAAGTAGGGCATCGATTATCTGAACTAATCCCATCAGGTGTGGTTCAGATAATCGAAATTCACTTAAAAAAAAAAAAAAAAAAAAAAGCCAAACAATCACCAGGTTGGTATAAAAACAAAATTATTGTATTGTGGAGTAAACATAAGCGTAGTTAAAAAAACTAATGTCAATAAAAATATGTATGTAAATAGAGGATGTTCTCAGATCAAATGGCTGGCCGATGCGGAGGAGGATCTAAGGCAGTTAAATATTGAAAGGGAGAGAGAGAGAGAGAGAGAGAGAGATATTGGTTGGCTGTGGTGGAAGAGACCAGGGTTCTTGTAGAACCATGTGCCATGATAATAGAAATGTAAATCACATGATTTATCAAGATTGCAACACAAAGAAAGTTGTAACATTAGATTGCTTCAATGTTGACTTCCTCTTCATGGCATTAAATGTATCTAATTCTTTTAAGCTGTAATAATCGATACCATACTGTATACTATCTACGATACAATCATGGGAACCACTGGAATGCCAAATTTTCTTTTGGTTAACATGTTGTAAGTTTTACATAAAAAAACGCAGATATTCATAATGTGCACTTACTTCACAACAGATTGAAACTGACAGGTTTTACCTGGTTACCTTTAATGTGAAAGAATTTTAAAAAAATAATATAATGAAACCAGGTTATCTACCACATAACAGTTTTTAATAACAAAATGTTGACTTTCTGTTTCATCTAACAACTAACAAGCCTCATACTGCTAAAAGTGTACTTATTAGGAAACAACAAGACTAGAGTTACATTATAATAGTTCTAGGTTCTAATTTTAGAGTAAATATTCATCAAATTTATTTTCGACACACTACTGTACTTGAAAACTTAGTAAAGTATAGTTTAGTATACATATAATAGTACTTAATTTAAAAAATAAAACAAATTAGAAACAGAAAATAAAATGATCACAGACAAGGTGCTTAGTATGACAACCGAGAGTCAAGGACTTAACTTACGAGGGAGGTTCAATAAGTCCTTGGAAAATTCAAGAAATGGTGCTCTAGCATTATAAATGGTTCGTTTTTAGTAAGTATCATTACATAAAAGATATCAGGCAAAGTTTGAGCCATATTTATCCAATAGTTGGTTTTTTTTTTTAGTTGAAGAAAACAATTAGTTTTTTTTTTTTTTTTTTTAATAGAACAAAGTGAATATTGAGTAGTGAACAAACACTTATATTTTAAAAAATACTACAAGATGGGTTCCTTGTTTACATTCAGCTTAAATTGAGTCCAATCGTATGGTCAACTCTAAGGCTCTCTTGTGTCATATGGATTGGACATATTTCTGCCGAGATTCGAAACTGCAGACGAAAATTGGATACACAACTACACTGTTGAAATGAAGGAATATGTAAAGATAGTTAAAGGTTAACTGGAAATAAAGAAAGACGTGAAGCCATCTAGTAATGTTATGGCCAGTATTATGCATTATCATCAGTGTGGCTGAGTAAAAAAATAAAGGAAACACGTCCTGATTTTAACATTAAAAAAATCATCTCGTTGAAATAATGCCGAGTGCACATGGCGCAGTTGTCGATGACTACAAAAGAGGTATTAATAAAAAACCTTCAGGAAACAATGATGAAGAATAAGGGTGTGTAAATATTACATCAATGACTATGAAAGGGTTTTCAAGTCACAACTTGAAAACCTGTATTTTAGATAGATTAAGTACCTGATGTTTTATGCTTACAGAATGCTAAATCTAGAACCAGTCCCAGAGACAAAATATCTGATTGCCACATTCTGGCTCAACTTGAAGAACATATCATATCTTGAAAAACAAATTTAATCAGAAGACATACCTAAGGCAGTTTGGAGCCATGACCATCGCAAGGTTACTGGCGTCCATTTTTGTGACAGCTACTACCTCAGGACGAGCGAAAATCTGCAAAATAAATTGAAATATGGTAAAATAGAAAAACCCATCATATATAGAATTTAACAAAATTCTAAACTAAATCTATTCATTAATATTGCTATGAAATCAATTAGTTCAGTGTATTTTTTAACCCTTTGACACTGGTAGAGAGAGGTAGAAAGTTGTGCAATGGAATAAGAACATTGGGAAAGACAACAGACTTACGTAATCAAATCCTTCACAAATATCACAAAGTTCCCTTTTTATTGAGTAACTGAATAAATTAAATTTAGAACAAATTGTTTGAGTTTTGTTTTTTTAAAAATAAAAGTAATTTTATTGTTACTTGATCCCATAATTTACTTAATAAAGCTATATACTCACCTAATTTAATGTTGTCTTGAGATATAGTTCATACAATTTATAACTTTATAGTATTTAGAAACACTATTCACAATATATGTCTAAAATATATAATGATATTTTTTTTCCCATTCTACTTTTCGATTTGTGACTTTGGACATGACACAATTAAAAATGTATGTACTTTATTTTCATTAACAAATATATGTAACTACTTAATTCAATTGATTATTTCAAATATTTACATATAACAAAACTAACAAATTTTTCTAAATGAAAATATATTACAAATTCATTTAACTTCACAATTTTAATATTTATGAATTATGAAACTAACAAATTTCATAGGTCAATTTACTCAAAAGCACAACGATAGAATGAATAACTTGGCCAAAAAATAGCTAAGAGGTGACCGACAGATATTAGATAGATTTGTTGAGATTTTGATAGTTAATGACAGCCAGAGCTATGTCTCCGAGTCCACGCAAGCTTCTATTAACTGAAGTCATACTCTGTCGAGTAATTAAAAAAGTACATAAAATTCTACAATGCACAACAGGATGTTATTAAAGTGGAACCATCTGGAAAACATAGATTCCAACTCACAAAGAGGAAGGGAGTGAAAAATAAGTCCTCAAGTAGTCGTCTGTCTACCTCCTTAAATACTGCTCCAACAGAAGTCCGATGCCAAAGGGTGAAAGGCAACTAAGGATTAATTAGTAACTGTTTCTTATGTTAGTCAGGCCACTTTTATATTTGTAAATGAACAATAGAAAAAATTTAATCAAATGTTAAAATCAAAAGAATTATTATTTTTTTATCAACTTAAATCATAAGGTATAACTCTACAAACTATATCAGTTATTAATTACATAAAAATGAATTGAACGAAAGTAACCAAAGAAAGTAACCTTAGTTTTTATTAGATTACACTAAAAATCTTAATTCCATTACCTGCAAAAACCTTATCAGATAAGCCAGAACCATCCGATTAAGTGGAGGTAACTTGTCCACAATTGCACCGGCCATACTTGGATCATCACTGCAAGATATACAGTCTTCGTAAAGGGAATCAGGTATCAGAGGTTCGTATAATTCTCGATACCTGCGTGGAAAATGTTTATGTTAATTTGATTCATTAATAAAAAAAAAATTGTTTTTTGTACACAGCTGCAGAAAGTAGTAATATAAATAAAAATAATAGAATAATGAACTAAATAAATACTATAAAAGAAAAAAATCCCTTCACGATAATGCAGCCAATATATTTAGTGAATTAAATGACATCGAATTGAGAGGCTGAACAAATCTCACTCAGAGATTTTGATTTTATTACTCCTTGCTTTAAGCAGGGACTCTACCCAATTTAATAAAAACATTGAGTATTTAAAAAAAAATAGAAAGAATAAGTTCTAAATGGTCAGAAGAAGTAGTATAAAAACAATAAACTAAGCTAACCACAACTTGAGTAAAGAAGCTGGTGTATGAGCATCAGTGTACTCAGTCGGCCTCTCCCACCGGTCCAGTTGCTGCTTCAGACCACTAACTTCATCGACGTCAGCGGAGACCCTGAAAAAATCCAAGAAATTATTATGATATATCAAATAATTTAATGATACTCATTGATTCTGGGGAAAAATATTATTTTTAAAATCATTAGACATATCATCTTTTTCTCATATTAGAGTACCTGAATATGCCTTCTGTGTGTGTTCCTTGCAACCTCAGGACTTCATCAGAAAGTGTCGTTTGAACCCAAGGTAGCTTATAATGGGGGAACCTTCCTTTTTGCAAGGCCATAACTTCTTCCAGGGTAGAACCAAACATGCTGGGTCGGAATATTTGTAACTGCAAAAGAAAATATACTCATTCAGAAAATTAAGTTCCACAAAAATAACTGATATCAATAGCGTAATCTTTCACATAAAAAAGGTTCAATTAATTTTCCCTAAAAAAACAATTAATTATATTGATTTTAAAGAATTATTTTATTCTGAAACTACCATAGTTTACCTGAAAAACGTTATTTCCTAGAAAAACAATTGAAGTTAAATCTTATAAACAAGGGGAAACCAGGCAGGTGGTAACACCAATATCAATGAAACTTTTTTTGGTGACACTATATCAACAAATATTAGACATATGTCCAAGGGTTTTTGTTAATGCACCCTAGGAGCCGAGAACAAAAAAAAAGTTTTTGAATTCTTTTTTTCTGCATTGATTTAAATATCATTCTATACCAATCAATTTGTTTTTTATGTGTAAGATAATGTAAAAATATTACCAATCAGATTCAATGAGTTTAAATGCATAAAAAAACAAAAATTAAAACTTCATTTCCATTCAAGTAGGCCAAAAAAGTTTTTTAAAGAAAAAAATTTAATCAGATCTTTTTTAGGATTCTTAAGGAAACTTAAATTCGAATTTTTAATGCAAATAAAAAATATACATTTTTTGAGCTCAATTTTCTTGGATGATTTCTTTTTTTCAGCCGATGTCCAACATTCAAAACTCCTCAGTATTTTAACCAAATTCAACAAAACAGTAACCATCCGAAAGCTGAATCTCTACTCTTTCAAATGATACCAACATCTTATATTTTTTTATGCTCATTAAAGATAGAAAAACTAGTTTCAAACAAAGAGAAACAGCTTAAACATATTATTTATCTCTAGTTTTAATCTGAATTTTAATCGGTTTATGAAGGTTGAAGATTAGTGGTATTCCATGTAGTTTTAAGAGCCTAAAACCTCCCAAAGAATAGAGTGTGGATTGATGAAATTTTGAGAAAGTTATTGAAAATTTGTTGAAAGAGAATTTTTTGTGTTATTCGTATACAAGGGTTTTTCAGTGTGTGAAAAACGTATTAATTTTCTTTTTCTCTATTTTGCTTTATCATTTAAAGTGGTTTCAGTATTATACTCGTACTACTACTGTATTATTGCAAAATTAGATTTAAACAAACACTGAAACAGTCACTCAAAAGACTTAAGAGAAGTTTCATTACATTACAAACACTAAGACAAGAAGTACTAACCCGAGCCTGTTCTATTTCTTCTAAGGTTGGTTTTCTGATTGGCCTCTTGCCATGAACACCTATCCTCTGAAGTCGTTTACAAGCGACACTGGCATAATGGCTCACCTGGACGTGGATAGGCCACTTGCCAACCTCTGGGAAGTCATAACTTGGATCTCGATGCCTTTAAAAGAATACAAAAAATAAATAATAATTTTTTCTAAGAAAGATGCTGCATAGGATAATAAAGTGCAATGGATTACTGTCTAAAACATTTTTAAATACAGAATTCCAAATCTATAAAGAGGAAATTAATTTTAAAATTGAAATATAAAACATGTAATGAGGATAAATAAATATATCAAAATCTGATTGACGATACACTAATAATAAATATCTACTATTAGCAAGATAAATATTATACGTTAGTACCTCACCTATTCATATAACCTTCTAAATATGCTTGAAACTTTGGTGAAGGCGGGAAGAAATAAAGACAGATAGCCATCAGCTCCCAACCTTTTCTCAAACTATCTCTGAGAAAAAAAAAAATAATATTAAAATATATTTTTTTGGTTAACTATTAGGAGTACAACTAAGTTTCCACCATTTTACAAAATATGGCCCCATGAGCAGTTTTGTTGAAATAGTCAATATTCAATCTTCAATCATGAAAATTCTATTAAGAGTAGCCAGAGCAAAAAATTTAATAAGGAGCTCCAAGGTGATTTACGATTGAAACTAAAGAAACACAAACCAAGCATTGATTATCTTGCTAACAACAATCCTTTTTAATGATTTCAATAAAACTTGATTTTGTGAAAATAAAATGAATCATTTAAGAAACATTTTTATTATTAATGATAAAAAAGAGTGGATAAGAGAATTGTAATTTTTTTGTAACTTTAAAACTCAACAAAGCTGATAAGTGTTGTTCTTACTTTAACAAATGGGACCACATTTTGCACCTGTTAACAGAACAAATAGAAAGATAATAGTTTAGTAAACTATAATTTTAAGTTAAGGCTTTTTAACAGAATACACAGGTGGATTATAAATTGTAATCACAGGTTAAAATTTAAATTAGAATTAAGCGTAGTGTTTGTTTTGTTGCAATCCAATTACTATCTCTGGGTTCATTTTAGATAAAATGAATGTTTGTTACAAAAAAATAATCTTGATACATGAACAAATTTAGACTGTTGACATACTTTCTAGGGTTTTCAGTAGTTTGCCTACAGATCTGGATGTATAACTCATCACGAAGCGCAGCCTTAGCATGAGCGAGAAGGCATATATCCAGTAGAACTGCGTCAGGGCTTGAACCTTGTTTGCCCTTCCGATCTCCCATGTAAGTCTGAACCATCTTAAATACTTCAGTAGCTTCTTTCTTCAGGGCTTTATCTGACAAGACCAGCATTGGTTTTCGAATTGGATCCTATTAGACAGAAGAAAGAATAAGATGAAAAATACATGTATATATATATATTGTAATATGCTCTTTTTTAATGAACAGTTGATATTGATAGATTAATGATTTTAGTTATGTTTTTATTTTATGTATGTCGTTTTGGTATTGTTTTGGATCAAGAAGCAAGCTAACCAGTTTTTCATTATCTAACATAAATACGCTTTTCAAAACAAGAAAGATGGCGGTGCGCGTCCTTCCGAAGTGTTCGTTGGGTTGTTTGTGTTTTATAACATGGATTGAAATTTGTCAACTTTTGTTATTCTTATGCAGTAATTATGGAAAAGGAATAATCAAAGAAGAAATGGAAGACAGTGACAATTATCAATAGACTAATTATACTACACTATACTAATTACATTGCAAATAAAGCAGAGCGATTGTACTACAATCGATTATTTTTTGGATCGACCAGTGAAAATTGAAGATAGAGGAGAGGAAACAGTCACTTTTGATTTTGCTGGTTTTGGAAGAAGACGTCTGTTTGGCTAGAGGCGGGAAGGACTGGAAGCCATTGTTGGGATTTGGATATAGCATCATCGACAAGAAGAGATCAACAATTATCAGAAGAAGCTGTGTAATTGGTTAGTCTTGTTTAGAAATGGAATTAATTGCATTAGTAAAATGTCTAATAATTAAGTTAAAGTGTTATTATTAGTAAAGTGTCGTCTGTTTCTGTCTGTCTAGGAAACCCGCCCTGAGAAAAGTATGTTATGTTATAAAATTAAATAAAATTCTATTATCTGTTAAATATTAAAGTTTTTAATTTGAACCCAAGCTATCTCCTTTATATTTGAAAATAGTTTAAAACGATTAAATTCTTTTTCTTTTCTTTT